>NW_019268519.1:6570521-6576867 GCF_002738365.1 Cucurbita moschata | reverse complement strand
ATAATTAAAAAAAAAAAAAAAAAAAAAAATCTGGTAAACAATATTTACTTTTTTAATTAAAATGTCAAAAAGAATATTTAGAACCTGATTGTTATAATTACATTAATGGTAATTTTATTATATTATTAACTGCTTATTTAGAAGTAAAATATTACCATTCTAACTATCCATCAGCAAAAAGAAAAATTATGTTTATAAATAATTACATTTTTGGATAAGTTTTAGGTTACATTCTTGAGATTTTGATTTAGTTATGATCAAGTCTATGAATTTTTAAATTCGACAACCCAATTTTTTTGCACACATACCTATCAATATCATTATTTAAAAATAAGACTTTTATAATTAAAAAAAAAAAATGCTCTAAGATCTGCCAACCGTATTCAATGTACCATTTAAAAAAAAAAAAAGTGGGAAAACACGACAAAAATCCACACTAGGTACTTTATTAAGTTAAAGAACCATCCATTCAGAAGTTTCCTAATACAAAACAAAACTAAAACGAAAGCATTTACAAGCATGAAGACATTGGAGAGTCATCCTATAACCTATTCTATCAACTTTTTTCGTCATTTTCACGCCATAGTTTATCGACTTTTTTCGTCATTTTCACGCCATAGTTTACCTTTACTTGAAAATTATATACAACAAGTATTAAAATACTCTATAAGACACTCTCTTAATAAGTCTAGATATGTGTACACATTTATAGATGGAGTCGCCACTTACTTTTTCCATTCATCCAGGAAGAGTGTTACTGATTTTTTTTATAGTCAAAGACTAGTATCCATTTGTTGTTTCCCTTTCCTTCCCCATCATTGTGAATACAATGAAATAAACAAAAGGTCATCTTAATTGCATCTTTACCATTCTGAAACTCAAGTGTGGGGAATAGTTTATTGATATAACTATTCTTCTGATACAGTCAAATGTCTATGATTAAGATTAAACTCACTCTTACCAAAATGATATAAAGAAACAACACCAAAATGCAGTGGGAAAGTGATCAAAATGGAGTATTTCTCAACAATTTCCATCATGATACACCCCTACACATTTAAAACCAAATTACAATAAACGCAAAATGTACAAACTATATTAAGTATCGAAGTACTTTAGGTCGCTTCACGGTCAGTATCGAACCGGGATTCACTATAAAATTAGTGCTATGTGATACAATCTGATTCATTGATAAACTTTAACGTTAATGCCCAAAAACACAATGAACAACATTTTTTTCTTCTACATGTACACATCATTTAGACATTCTTTGAACTCATGATTTAATCAAACGGCTGCATTGACCAAGTGGGACAGCAAAATCATGTTCATATAAATACAAGGCAGCAAAATACATTAAGATCAGCTATAACTAATGACAACATACACTAGCTTACAATCTTGTATGACTGAAGTTGAATCCGAGATATCAGTATCAATCATATTCATCATAGCCATAATCTTGTTCGTAGTTCTGTGCTTCATCCATATTCTCATAATAGAGACCAGAACCATATGTTCCCTCACCATCATAATCATCTTCCTGCTCTAACTCACTTTCTTTGTGCTCTGTAGATTCAAATTCTTTGGTCATATTCTGTGCCTTGTCAGTTTGTCCAGTCTGTTCCTCACGTTTCTTTTTCGACAAAGGCTCAGTACCACCCTGCAATGTAGATCACATTATAATATCTGTGAATACGAACATGGATTTGAATGAAGACAGAAATCCATAGCCAAAACAATCTGAAAAGAGAACTTAATCTTTTATGAGCTTTTGATGAATTCATATGAACAATTCTTAAAAGTCGGAAAAAGAAATATATTGTGGTTGACAAAAGCAAGGAAAATTAGTTTGAATATACTATTCTCACAAATGATAAGTCTTGTGATAGAAAATTTGCCTTGTTCAGTGCAAATTTTTCCAAAATTTTCAGGTTTGAAGGCCAGCACTAAGGAAATTAGGAGGTTTGTCTTTTTATTAACAATGTTGGAGGTTTCTAAGCTGCAGGCAAGGGTCGATTTGGAATATGGATTCAACAGGAACTTTTCAGCGCAACTCTGGGTGAAGAATCTCAACAATTCACCTAAGATTTCCAAGGCTTTGTTAAAAGATTGCTCTAAGTCAAAATCTTCAAGGAAGGTAGACATTGTTATTCGTTTCACAACATGAGTGAACATACAGTAAAAGAGTTGAAAAGAAAAATGCCTCTGGAAGCATTGCAGCTTTCAATTCGTTCCTGAGTGTATAAAAACAAGTGAAGAACAAGATCATTTATTCTTCCATTGTTCGTACATACAAAATCTTTAGCAGATGATATTTCAAGGTTCCAATCTTTCATCAGTGATGGACAAATGTAGCAAAAATTGTTCAGCTTCTTTGTGGCATTAAGTTTCGAGGCAAAGCCGAACTCTCATGGATAGACACAATTAAAGCATCAAGCATTTTGTGCAGTTCGATTGGCAAGAGAACTAGAAATTTCACAACTCTTCTGATGCAAATTTGGGAGGTGCTTTTATGCTCTTCCTTCTTATAACAGTTACTTTTTCTTGCTTTTTTGTAATTGAATGAATGGTACAGTAGAAGATCCCATGTTGGCAGACTTCACAGACAATATATATTGTATGTATGAATGTATTGGCTATTAATGAAATAAAGAGGTGGAATGGAAACATACAGATTCGTCAAAAAGTTTCTCCAGCACATCGTAGTTGATTTTTGAGCTGAGTCTCTGCATAGAAATAACCAAAGTAAACACCTATTACGATCACTAAAATGATACAATGTACAGTGAAGAATATTAGATGTCAACTCGAAAAAAAGGAAAAAGAATAGTTTCGACGTCAACAACTTAAAATAAGTACACATAATAAAAATGCATATACCAGTACAAAATAAACAATAATTTAGTCCAATTATTTTCTCTGAGCCAACCCTTAAACGGCAGCCACAGAGTGAAGAAGCGGCAATCAGAACAAAGTCTACCAGTGTTCTGATCAGATTTGTTTGCAACTAAAAACTAAAAAATGAATTCCTGAATTGAAGTAGAACCTTTTTATTTAACATTTTTCGGGTGGCTTCTGCTGCTGTTTGTGCAGGGGAGGCATTTTTAGCTTCTGCTGCTCGTTTTCGTTGTCTTTCCTGCAAATTAGAATTATGAATCAAAATAAAAATTATAGATAATTAATTTGCATATGAATTGCAGCAGATCATATGAAACTGAATGTGATGGTTAAAATATATCTTGAACTCAAATAAGGACTGGAAGCTCTGTTCTTTTCTTTAAGAATCAAGAGGATTTTTCATTGATATGATAAAAATAAAATAATTCTCAAAAGATACAAAGTTGTACATGAGAATGAAAAGAAACACTATGAAGGATTACAAAGTAAATAAATTACAATCCAAATAAAACTAAATTCTCTACATCAAAAAAACCAAAAATAAAAATCCAACCAAAACACCAAAATAGAGGCTAAGAACGTTGACCTCCGAACAAAAGAGACTAAAGGAGGGAGTAGCCAAAGGAAACTGAACAGCATGTCTTCTAAAATTAAGTACTAGGGAATTTTGATGGAGCTTTTGATATAAATTTAGCGTTGTTGTACTATTTAGTCAACTTATGTCTTCTAAAATTTCTTTAAAAGAGGTACTCGAGAATGATTTTATTGAATTACCTTTTGGCATCTTTACACTGTTTTAAAATTCCAAACCTTTAATCTTAAGTGATGGCTCTAACAAGACGATACGTGTGTGGAAAGTCATGTTGTTACAATGCCAACCAAAAACATAAACCCATAAAAGCATAATCAAATTTTGAAAGGGAGAACCAACTAAAAAACGCCTAACCGCACAAAGCTCCCAGCCACCCAAATAAAAGCCTTCAAAATCTTCCATAAAAGGTTTCACAAAGCTCAAAACCACCCAAATTCAAGCCTTCAAAATCTTCCAAAAAAGGTTTCACAAAGCTCCAAACCACCCAATACAAGCCCTCAAAATCTTCCAATAATGAAACCTTTGAACTTCAAAATGAATATAAAAAAGGGTTGACACGGAAAAGATAGGAAGGCAACACAAAAAGAACTTCCAAAGCATATGAAATATCAAGGACTTGTCATTGTTGGACAAACATAACGGACAAGTGAAACATAATTGGATCTTAATTTGTGGTGAATGACGGGTTGTAGTTAACAAGCCTCAATTAAGGAATGAAATTTGGAAACAATTGAAGGATCTTGCGCTAGTAATGATGTTGATTGTGAAACATCGACTGAATTCCTTCTATCATATCATCAACCGAAAAGAGACTTTTGAATGCTTCTACAAATTAATCTTTGACAAAAAATTCATTGATCACTATATCAACTAAATGTAACGTCAGATGCATCATCAAATTCGATATCATAAACAATTGAAGAGGAAATAGGATCCTTAGTAGCGGAAAAGCTAATGAGACTTTTGGTTAAAGTTACATTTGATCCTAGCAGAGCGATCACTAAATGAGTGTAAGAGTTGGTAGGTTGTGAAGGAGGTTATTGTACCTTTGGTGAGGAGGTGAGGAGTCGAACACAACGTTCTTCCAAAATGTTTGAATTAATCTCTGTATTTTCAGGGATATTAGAGCAGTCTTTCAAGTATAATGGAAATGATAAGCTTATGAGCCTATTTTTCAACAAGACTACAAGTCAATTTTGGCTTTTCCCTCTTACAGGTGATGGTTACAATAATGGCAGGGAAGTGAACGGTACCCGATGACATCCATGAATGGATATAGGCCCAACGGGCAGGGATAATCATTCTTGTCCTAGGTGTGAATGAGAGCATCTTTAAATCCTATTTAGTATTTTTCTCTCTGTGAAAGGGATCCAGCCCGCATTAGGACGATTGTAGATGCCCGAAGGCTGAAAATATGAATAGAGGCAGAGCTTATGAGCCTATTTTTCATTTTAGAGACATGAAGAGTAGATTTGAAAAGGTTGAAAATCTGAATAGATGGCTGAGCTTATGAGCCTATTCTTCATTTTAGAGACCTGAAGAGTAGATTTGGAATGGTTTCCATTATTTTGTGAAAATTAGCCGTTAGCTAGTTAACCATGTTACAGCCGTTGATAGGTGAGAGGCTGGCTGTTAGTTGTTAGAACATTGTTAGTTGGTTAGCTTTGACTTTTAAGCCTATAAATATTCGTATGTGCATCTAAAGATCAGATAATTGAGCAATAAGCAAACATAAAGTTCAGAACAGATATGATCAAGGTTTCGGATGTACCCATACAAAGAATGCATCACTATGGCACAAGGATGAACACCTCACGATATTGTCACGCTTACTAGAACTTTAGTTTAATATGTCATAAGGGGGACCCACAATCTCTACAAAAAGCGATCAGTTTCAAGGATCCCCAAACTTACCATCTCATAATTAGAGATTTCACCAAAGATCCAATGCTGTGCATTGGATTGATATCTCAACCCACCCTACGAGTGGATTAGTTGATCAACTAGATTGAAACTCACTTTAATCTCAATCACTTTCTAGGAAAACAACAAGTGTACGATAGGTTCATATAAGATTGGGAAATAGTACACCCAATTTACTAGGTTCTACCATGGCAATGCCAATCCAATCCTACTCAAAAGAAGATTTTGATCCTAGCTCAAATGGAACACTGGCTATCTGAGACACATTTTTGAGAGCTAGCTAGAAATAAAAGAAGCTCCTAGCTAAAGCTAGAAGGTGCCTCAGAAATCATAGAGGCCACAACTTCATCATGCCGGCAGTCTAGAAGTTTTTCCAGATTGCCTCCCATCAAATGACCCATAAGCCTTAGCCTAATAGCTGTCCCTAGATTTCCTTCAGGATCAGAAGAATTTACTTAATATGCAAGGGAAAAAAACCAGAGAAAAAATTTGGCCATTTTAATCGATGGAAAGAAACCAATCAGAGAACTAAACATACAAAACCAAGAATGAAAACACATGAAGATAAAATCTGCTGCCAGTAAGAACAAGATGTATTATTATCTTGACATCAGAAATGTCATGCCGGAAAGCATTGAAATGAAACTAAAATCTATTCAACAGCTTGCCACTACTATCACCCAAATTTATGGAGAAACGTGGCACATTTATATCATTAATTGCAGCACTTTTTCTATAAGATACTAAGATTTTAGTAATATCTGATAAAAACAATTGACGTGAAAAATTTAGTTCACCCTGTTCATCTTCTTCTCCATGAAAAATATATTCTTATGTCCACAACTAATCAAAACGTGATGTTTACTTAAGTGTATACATACATATTTAATAGAACACAATTAAATTGTCAAAAAAAAAAAAAAAAAAAAA
>NW_019268519.1:6568824-6570426 GCF_002738365.1 Cucurbita moschata | reverse complement strand
AAAAAAAAAAAAAAAAAAAAAACTACAAAAGAAAGAAGATGCAATGTCCTCTACTATATTAAAAAACTTAAAAGAATTCATCGAGTGTAAAGCTAAAAAAGTGGATGACAGAAGTGAAATACAAAAGAAAGACTAAAGAAACCTTTCTAGATTTTGCAACAGCAGCTGCTGCAGCATCTGCAAGATCCTTTGCTGCCTTCAAATCTGCAGAACAATTTTGAAAATTGGCCTCATAAGCATTCTTTGCAGCAGCAGCTGCTGCGTCCTTAGCTGCTTGTTCCTATACAAAGTATAACAGAGTTCAGTTATCAATAAGGAATAATTGGCAATAAATATATATTGAGATATATTATTTATGGAATATATCTTAGATATTATATCTTCATATTCTTCCATTTATGATTTGATTTATAGTATATTTTATTTATTTACCAGATTTAATTAGATATATATTTTTTCTATTTTTAGGTATTAGTTGATAGTTTGTATCCTATTTAACCGTGGTAAACCTGAATGAAGATCATACTTTCGATCCCAATTCTATTTCTATTTCTCATTCTTAACATGGTATCAGAGCACCGATCTTGGTGTTCTTAAATATCAAAATTTCCTTTATGGCGGAATCAGCCAAATCCAGCTTCAAAATTTCGGATGTTGATTTAACACATCCGTACTATATTCATCACTCTGATCAGCCAGGATATTCACTTGTTCCAATCAAATTAAATGGAGCAAATTACCAATCCTGGAGTAAATCAGTTATGCATGCTCTTATTGCCAAGAAGAAAATTGGCTTCATTGATGGCACAATTGAGGAACCGTCCCAAGATGCAAATTCAACCGAATTCGAACTCTGGAATCAGTGCAACAGTATGATAATATCTTGGTTAACTCATTCTTAACATGGTATCAGAGCACCGATCTTGATATTCTAATATCAAAGCACCGATCGTGGTATTCCTAATACCCCTTGGACTCAGAGTCCAAGGGGAGTATTAAACCTAAAGTCAAACCCTAACCAATCAGTGAAGTCCTTCCAGAATTATTTTTCTGTCGACACCGATCTTCTGTATGGCCCCTTCTATCACAAAAGTTACAGTGAAACTTAAGAATTCGACACTCATTGATTGTATGACCACTTTTATTGCAGTGTTCACACTTTTTGTCCTTGGCGAATTTTGAATATATTGTTTTCTTTTGCACTGCTGATGCAATCGAGAAATTCTCAGTAGGTTCGGAAGTTACCTGACGCTGCATCTCTTCTTGTACAAGTAATGAATAGGCTTGCCTCACATTAGGTAATGGAGACATCATCAATATGTTAGATCTCACCGTTTTATAAGACTGATTAAGCCCCATGAGCAATTGCATCAACTTGTCTTCTTCGCGTTGGTCAATATGTATTTGACGTTGATTACAGGTAAATGGTGTGCGGTACGCTTCCAGTTCATCCCAAAGTGCTTTGAGCTTGGTGAAATATGTTGACAGCGCCATGGTTCCTTGTGACATCGTTGCTATCGAGTTTTGTATTTGAAAAATTGCTGGAGCATTCTTTTGTGAGAATTGATCGTGAAGATCAACCCACACTTGATGAGCTGTCTT
>NW_019268519.1:6563947-6568767 GCF_002738365.1 Cucurbita moschata | reverse complement strand
ATATGGCGATGCTTGCGTTCTACGACTCCATTTTGTTGTGGAGTATAGACACAAGTGCGCTGAAATTCAATACCACAAGAAGTAAAGAATGGTTGCAAAGATAGGAATTCAGTCCCATTGTCTGATCGAACTATCTTGATAGTAGTATGAAATTGAGTGAAACCCTAACCAATCAGTGAAGTCCTTACCATCGTCAATCATCCAATATCAAGAATACGTTATAAGCATCTTCAAATTTCTCACCAAGCTCTAAGGTGACATATTCAAGATGTTCGTATTTTCTTTCACAGCCTCTCAAGTGATCCAAAACACCGATCTTGGTGTCATTATCCACTAAAGCATTTATGCATGGACCAACAAGTGATCAGGGAGGATATTCACTTGTTCCAAATCAAATTAAATGGACAAGTTATCAATCCTTGAGTCAATCATTGCGGTCTATTTCTGAGTCTTGCATCTTTCTTGAAAATTCAATAATTTCTTGAAAATCTAAAAATGCAAACCGATCAAAGGCGGCCTACTTCTGAGTCTTGCATCTTTCTTGAAAATTCAATAATTTCTTGAAAGTCTAAAAATGCAAACCAATCAAAGGCGGTCTATTTTTTGACAGATATTTTCATTACTGGGAAGACAAGAGTGAAAGACAACTTGGGTGTTATTGACCTACGGTAAAGACAAGTTAAAGACAAGTTGGACGTGATTAACATACACTCTCCAACTTGAGGGGGAGTATTGAGATATATTATTTATGGAATATATCTTAGATATTATATCTTCATATTCTTCCATTTATGATTTGATTTATAGTATATTTTATTTATTTACCAGATTTAATTAGATATATATTTTTTCTATTTTTAGGTATTAGTTGATAGTTTGTATCCTATTTAACCGTGGTAAACCTGAATGAAGATCATACTTTCGATCCCAATTCTATTTCTATTTCTCATTCTTAACAATATAGCACAACACGCATAGTCCAGTTATGTCGCTTTTTTTCTGAGATAACTTTTCTCAAGTCTAAAAACCAAGAAAATAGAATGAAAATATGTACCTCAAGATACTCCCGGTTCATCTCTTCCCAAATTATCTTTTTGTAATGCTTCTCTTCCTCATTGTGAAGATACCCGTCAACCTATGCAACATATTGATGTTTGAGTGGGTTATGCATCAAGTCTAGAATCAAGAGAGAATACTGAAAAATTCAAGATGATCAATCATGTAAAGAAGCATGCTCTAAAGTTAAAAACCCCTTATTTCACCCTTCTTTATTCACTCAACAATTATAGACAACCAGATAAAACATTTTTGTTTCTTTATTTATTTTTTTTACTCAAGGAAAAAATATTCAAAATCGAGTGTGTCCAAAATCAAGAGTGCTTGTTGGTACTCAATATTCAATTCTTGTAGAATAAGGAAACAAGCCAACAAAAAGAGGAGAAAAAAAAAAGACAAAAACAAAAGCAGGGGAAGGATAAAGATGTTGGAGAGACAGCAACGAGCAGACACTAAATGCTTCTGGTAAAAGTACTGCTTTAAAACTCTTTTATTCCTTGGAACCTTTGTCAGAGATCCAAAGCTACACAAATCCATGCATTGGTCGATCATTAAAAAAGTTTGGATAGAGTGAAATTTTGGGCATTAATACTCCAGTGGACTTGGAAACAGTAGCTGGATTTTTTGGTTGCAAAATAGGATCCTGGCCTTCTACCTATCTTACCTGGCTACGGCTTCCAGGGATTGCAAAGAGTGGCACATAGGTGAAAATGATCGATGCCCTGGAAAGGCCATTAGGAGTGGAAGCAAATATGTCCATGGGGTGGGAATCCAAAAGGCTCAATTGTTTGGAAGCATGTCACTGAGAAGATTCATCACAAGTTACACAATTGGAAATATGCCTGTATATCTAAAGGTGGTAGGCATACTCCTATTCAAACCACTCTCTAATTGTCCAATCTACTACCTCTCATTGTTCCACCTTCCCTCAAAAGTGACTCGTTAGAAAATATTTTGAATGCACAATGTAAACTGGAAGACAACTCAACTTTCCAAACTTAAGGGATGCCTTGCGATTGGTAATTAAAACAATGGAACGAGGCTCTCTTGGCTAAATGGATATGGCAGTTTCTACATGAGAAAAATGCTCTTTGGTGACAACTTATTGTGGCTACATATTACTTACCGAATGCTGAATGTTTATGACCACTTCCTATTTTAAGGGGGCTTTTCAAAGTCTCCTTGGAAGCACATTAGTCTCAACATCGCTCTCATTGGTACTCATTCAAAAAAGGGTTGGAAATGGGCTACATACAATTTTTTTGGCACACTTATGGTTAAATGGTGAGAAATTAGCTCCTGCCTTACCACGGTTATAAAAATTATCAAACAGGTAGCATGATATTGCATCTTTATGAATCCAACACATACTGTTTGGGATAGCCTTTGGAGGGAATCTCAATGAAGCTGAAATTTTCAAATGCACTCATCTTTCTCACCTTCTATCCTTGGTTACTTAGAGAAATTTACATGATTCTTGGATTTGGCCTCTAGACCCTTCAAAGTCTTTTATGTTAGTTCTTTAATGGCAGATTTAATTCAACCTAGTGGTTCAACTTCAAACAACCTTTGTTATTTGGAAAGATGTTTATCCTAATACAATAAAGCATTTTCTGTGACTGGTCCAACTTCAAACAACCTTTATTCTGTTATCTGGAAAGATAATTATCCAAAGAAAATAAAGATTTTTTCAAGGGAGGTATTGGTACTGTTGATTGTCTACAACGACAATATTCCACATTGTTCTTTAACTCCTTCTTGGTGTGTTATGTGTTTGTCTAACAATGAGACTCCAGAACACCTCTTTGGTTGTTCTTCTGCTTATGGATACTGGACTTCTACTTTAAAAGCTTTTGGTTGGAGTTTGGATTTACCAAACAATGTGTTTGATCTCTTAGCTTTGATTTTTGTGCATCATTCGTTTTATGGTCCAAACAAGTTGTTATGGTTGGCTTTTAACATGGTGCTCTTTTGGTCTCTTTGGAGTAATATAAATTATCAAATTTTCAGACACTGTTTTCCAATTTTGACACTTTCATAGAAATAGTTATTTTTAGTTCACACCCTTTTCTGATTATAGTCTTTCGTCTTTAATCACTAAATGGGGATCTTTATGTAATACACCTTTTGGTGGTGGCTAGGAGTGCTCAACTCCTTTTATTTCATTTACCAATGAGATCTTTTTTCTTCACTAAAAATGTAAGCTCTGAGAAGCTTAACTAAGAATAAGCATAATGGAACAGTATGCTCACAGTAAATGAATAAAAAGGCATTGCATTGGTATAACTACTAAAGGTTCAACATGTTTACATGGAAAAAATGAGGACATTCACTTCGATTTCTGCTGTGTGGAATTCCCATTTGTAAATATGCTTTCTTGTCCAGATTTTTTAACAAACCTCGTTAGTGAATTACCTTTTCTTAAATAAAAAATAAAAGTGAGGGAGAAATGAGGTTAGTATGGGAGGAGATCAGTTGAAGGAAAGAAAAAGAAACAGAAAAGAATGCTGCACAGGTATGAAGAGCAGCAGAAGTAGGCATGATAAACTTGTAAAATTTACCAATAAAGCTCCTCCAGATGAAGGTGAATTTTTTCTGCACCTCCTAAAGAAAGAATGACAGACTTTCGTGCAATTCTTTGACATCGCACACAAGATAAACTTCAATGTTAACCAAAATTCTGATAATTACCCGACCATGTAGTCAGGCTTGCGTTTTAACTATACTGAGTAGTAAGTGGCAGACAAGTCTTAATAGAGATGTGCCAGATATCCAAACGGAAGAATTGAAGTATAAAGTAACCTATAATATCCCAACAACCACAGGTGCATTTCTGCACTGCCTTCTACATTGCACATACAATGCTAGGTATTGAGTCAATGCAATGGATAATAAATAATAAGTTTAAATTTTCCCAAACATGCACTTAGAGTAGACACAATTGAGAGAATCATTCCTCTAGAAAAAATACCATATTCTATAGTACACTTCTTTCCAACTTTTTATGCAAATATCCATAGTGAAATGAACTGGCAAAAAAGAAAGAACGAAAGAAAGAAACCTCAATATCATCAATATCAGACCAATTTTCTGATTCATCAGAAGCATCGTCAAGTCCTCTTTGAGCTCCTGAAACATCATCATGCAACTCAGACCACGAGAAAAGAATAATAGAAATAGTTAACAGCCATTCTTGATGACTTCCTTAGTTATCTCTTGGTGTAAATTGTCATCTCTTTTTAGTACATATAGCTTTGATTAACTGTTGTCTGATTGGAGAAGTCTTCAGCTCCTTTGGCTTGGGTTTTCCATCCTTTTTATAAATCTCGTACATCAACCAAATTGAAAACCAACAACCATTAATGCATCATAAAGTAAAGGATTTGCATGTTACCCTTCCTTTCAGCTTCTTCGGTAGAAGGAACAGTTTTTGATGCATCCGCATGTGCACCGTCCAATTCTTTATCAGTCTATAAAAAAAAACACATCAAAGAGAGATTTAACGGGAAGAAAACAAAAGTAAATAAAAATAGAATCTCAATTTCTGTATCTAACCAAAGAACCTTGTTTCTATAACCACTGATACAAATTACATGCACAACTTGAAGATCAGAACTAAAGTAAAAACAGTTATGAAACTTGGTACTAGATTTCATTTTGTTTAATGTAATTCTAGCATAATACCCCAAATTTCACTAGCTACTCTTCAGTTTCTAGTCCACTGCTCCCTCAGTCGCATTAGAAAAAAAAAAAAAAAAAAACAT
>NW_019268519.1:6556045-6563260 GCF_002738365.1 Cucurbita moschata | reverse complement strand
GCATTAAAAAAAAAAAAAAAAAAAAACATCTTTTTGGCGCTTATCAAGCTCATACTAGCAGACTATTTGATAACACATGTTGCCTCTTGTGTACTTGTAATAGCAGCACAATCCACTCTCTTTTAGTGCAACTGTGACACAATCCATCACTTGATCAATTGACATCTCTCTCAACAAATTCATGACAGATGACTGAAATCAGACAAGTCCCAAAATACACCACCAATTCAACTATGAAACTCAAGCCTCACTTAGACCTTTACGTGCCACCTCAAGACTTAACTCAATACTTACCTCATTCCCTGGATCACTTAATATTGATATAAACTTAACGGTGGGTTAACAAGTCTACCAATAAATTTCTTCGAGTGGCACCATTTATAAACACTTCTCCCATTGGCGCACACTTATCAATTCCTATTTTAGCAACTCCTAGCAGCAAATAAATGCAAGGAATTTTAAAATTAAACCCCATCGACAATCTTTGTAGTTTTAAACTTTCAAGGATAAGCCTAACACACTACTTTGAAACGTTCTTAGCCTCAAAAGCTCAAACTATTGAGATAGAATTAGATTATTCCAGCAAATTTTTCAAAAATATTATTTGCCTAAAGTTTAAGATTTTGAGTTTAGAATGGATCAAAACAGTGCTAATTTCTGTCGATGTCTCTTCACAAAGAAGAAAATCATCACAACTTTTTATGATGCCAATTAGTAAGAAACCTAAACGAAAAGGAAAAAAGGAGAATTTTGTTGAAGAAAACATTACATTGTTGCATGGGTTTAGCCCCCGTGGAAGTTTTCCAGTAGCACTAGAGTCATTAGCACCTTCCTCAACCATTGTTTTTGCCATTCTCTCTCTCTCAGCACACTGAAACGCTGGAGGATTTGATCCCCCATCGAGTCCTCCAGAAAGCTCAACGAACTGCACAAATTTCCTGGAGCTTAAAAATGTGCAATTTACATATAACTTATTTTCAGCACAAAAAAGAAAAAGAAAGAAAGAAAGATTCACATCATCATAACAACTTTTACAAAGACCAAGAGCATATGGCTTCTTGCAGTCATTCTTATGCACGCAAAGTACTTCATCACCCGATGTATTCAAGCCATTTTTGGACCCATCAGTGCGCTCAGTAGAAGAGTTGCTTCCCTTGACCTTGTCTGCCATGACAATAAATTCCTCCATCTAAACAAGGAAATAATCAAGGAGTATTATCAATACTCAGGTTTATTCCCTGGTTTGAAATTAAGGAGCATGCAGAATAGATCTTCGCCCTTTGACTATACACTTGTGATTTTAAATTATATAGTCATCAGCAAAAACATGTATGGCATACAACCAACTTTTAAATTCTTCTCTCTCAAACACTAGAATTTCCAGATGGAAGATATTCCTCAAGATCAATGTGCAAGGGCTTGAACAAAAATCAGAACATATGTTCCATGTATGGATAACAAATATTACAAACAAAAAATCCATATTAAAAATTTCATCATGTTGAGTTAGCAATAGTTAAGTCACCAATCAACCCAAAAGCTTAAACTTATGAGTTAGGATCAACTTAAGTGTATCAATACTCCTACACTCCTCACACATAAGCTTGAAAATTTATAAAAGGCCCAACAAGTGGAAATCAATATTAATTGGGGAAGAAATGACATTATAGGGCTTTGGACTAAATATCTCATGCTCTGACACCATATAAAATCACCAATCAACCCAATAGTTTAAGCTTATGGGTTATGGTAATATGTCAACACTCCAACAAATACATTTTTTTTCTGTGACAGATAATTCACTATCCATTTAGCAAGCTTCTGGATAGCAAAGTCAAAGTCAAAGAATCCAAAGAATCCAAGCTTTGGATAGCAAGCTTTTATGCCAAAAGGATAGCAAGCTTCTGTTACAGTAAAACAACACTTCTCAGTGAACTTGTGATGAATATAAATATTCCATTGCCAGCATCGCTAATAGCTTGTATTAAACAATATACCAGTGATAGTAATCGACTTTCATAAAGCAAATCAGTTACCGTTAAGCTCCCAGATTCTGTATTCTCGAACTCCACTAACCGCTTTGTCAATGTTGCATCACAAATATGCACAATTTTTATCTGGTACAAATTTATGAGATCATAATAAGACAGCCACAAATGATATATCAAAATCAGAAGAAATAACAATGTAATCTATGCTGCTTATTTTATTCTTGAGATCAGATTGTAGACAATAATTTGGACACTAATTGCATATCCAACATTTGTATTATATAACTGGGGTGTTATAGGAAATATATTGAAAAAGATTCAACACACCTCTGCCTCATAGCTTAAGTTTTTGCATCTATAATCCATCCCCAAAAGGAAGAAATAACAGTAGTCAAGGCATGTAAAAAAAAACAAAGTTGATAGTAGTTTGATTTGTTTATCAAGGCTATCTTTGAAGCCGAGCTCAGGTAATTTTATTCTGTTTGTTATTAGTTGCTTTTCTTTGTTATTAGTTAATATGTTAGTTAGTTAATGTGGTTAATTTGTTCAACCACCATTGTATTTACAGTTCATCGTCCCAGAAGCCAAGCCTATATATAAAGACTAAGGCTTACCCTTTTGTACAATTTCCTTTAAAGACTAACAAAATACCGCCCTCAGGCTTTTGACCCCACCAAAATTGGTATAAGAACTTGAATCAAGATCTAGCCAAGAAGGATGACTAACACCAAGGAATCGGAATAGGGTAAGGGAGAGATCTATTCCAACAAGCTACATGCGACTGAGCTAGAAATTGTATTGGTGATGTATAACATTTTCTCTCACTTCAGTTAGAACTCTCTTAATCCATATACCCTCACAAATGTCACGAGACAAATCTCTCGATTCTACCTCAACACTACTACTTGCAACAAGTTTTTTACTTCTCCAAGTTACAAGATTGCCCCATATAAAAGAGCAATAACCAGAGGTAGATTTTCAATCTGTAATATCACCTACACAGTCTATATCAGAATACACTTCAACATCTCTCTCCTTGGTTTTTCTAAAGAATAGTCCTTCCCCTGAAGTCATCTTCAAATATTTAAGAATTTTGTACACAACTTTCATATGCTCTTCATTAGGACGGTGCATAAATTAACTAACCATGTTGACCATGAATTTAATATCTGGATGTGTTTGAGAAAGACAAATGAAACGTCCTACAAGGCGTTGGTATCTACCCCAGTCAACTAGGGAAATCTTTTGATCAAGTCCAAGTTCCTTTGTGAGTCCAAAGGAGATTTTTTTTGTTTGCACCCCAGGACGTCCATTCCTTTAAAAAGATTTAGTACATATTTTCTTCGGGAAACAACTATATCTTTACGAGATTGAGCAACCTCCATAACTAGAAAATATTTGAGGAGATTCCCAAGATCTCGGACCTCAAATCTTTTCCAAGTGATTCTTCAATATCTGCAATTATGTTTCATCATTTCCAAAGAGAACGATATCGTCAACACATACTATTAAGAAAATAATCTGAGTTTCTAATCTCTTCTTCAAGAACAAAGTATGATCTGACTAGCATTGAGAATATTCAAGGCTAAAAACAAGAGTTGTAAATCTACCGAGCCATGCATGAGGAGATTGCTCAAGTCAGTAAAGAGACTTCTCAAATCGGCATACTTTTGTTGGATCAAATGTTCTATTTATAACCAAGAGGAATATCCGTGTTCTTCCAAAACATCATTCAAGACATTTTTGATGTCCTAAGTGCTGAAGACCCCCAATCAAGATTGGCCGCTAGAGATAAGATGATTTTTATAATGTTGAGTTTAGCTACCAGCGCAAATGTCTCCTAACAGTGAATCCCAAAGGATTGAGAGAATTCTCCGGCAACGAGTCTAGCCTTGAATCTTTTGAAACTCCCATCTACTTTACACTTCAGCGTAAAAATCTACCTACATCCCACCATTCACTTTCCACTAGGCAAATCTGTCACTGTTCATGTGTCGTTCTTTTTAAGTGCGTCAATCTTGTCTTTTACTTCTTTTCTCCATCTGGGATGCTTTAGAGCTTCATGGATTTTGGCTGGTACATGAACACTATCAACAATAGAAACAAAAGCTCAATAAGAATCGAATAAACTATCATATGACACAGTTTCCAATTGGGTGCATGGTACAACTTTAACCCCTTCCTCACTACAATTGGCAAGTCTAAATCATCAACGTGAGGAATCACTGTATCATCCAACTCACCTTTATTCCTACTGATGGATTGTTTGGTAGAATTTAAAACCATTTCAAACTCTTGGGAGGTTGTTTAATTTGAGACCTATCTTCTCAACTTGTTTGTTTCTCCTTGGATAAGGGATGAGTCTTCCACTAGCGATCTTAGGAATCTTTATAATGGGTATTTGAGAAGAGACCTCTCCTCGGGCTTGGAGAAATATGATAGGAGTATCAATTAGAGAAACGGGAGTGCTAGGTGAAGGAATCATCTAAGGATTACATGAAATGAACAACTCTAGCAAAGTTTCAAGTAAGGAGGTCCAAACCTGATTATCACTCACACCCTCCCCTTATGATCAATTTTAGAGTAAAATGGAATATCTTCGATGAAAGCAGCATCCATTGCTGAAACATATGCTCGTTTCGTAGGAGAGTGACATTTGAAGCCTCGTTGATTGGTTGAGCATCCCACGAATATGCATTTGTGTGCTTGAAGGTTCTAATTTGCTACGATGTTGGGAATGGATATGAACGAAGGTGTTGCACCCAAAGACTTTTGGGACCAAATCAAGGATGAGAAAAAATTTGAAGGAAGACCTTGTGAGGAGTAGCCAAGTTATGAATATAAGGCATAAGATTTAGCAGGTTTGTGACAATGAGAATTGCCTCTCCCAATCAGGTGCTGACGGCAATGAGTTGCTGACTGTGGTGGCAAGGTGTCTGATGGCAAGTTGTCTGATGGCAAGTGTCTAATGGCAGCAACTTCAACGGAAGCACTAAACCCACATAGTGTCTGAAGAACAAACCCCAAACAAAGGTTTCAGTGAACTATGATCGCAATGCGCATGCAAATGATGACAAAAGTTGACAATCAAAGATTCCATGCAGATAATGAACGACGACTAGTGAACTAAGGTGATGGCTCCAATGTAGAAAGCGGGTGGGTGAACGAGCACGAAGAAGAGAGAAATGAAGTTGAAGCCCAACCGAGGTATAATGAGTGACAACTAGGATGGTGTTGACGATGAAGGAGTTGCCGAAACAAGGTTGTGTCGGTGAGAGATGATGACCAACAACTAGAATTTATAGCATCTAGGGTTTATTACGACTAGGGTTTGGCTCTACTACCATCAAGTTTTAGGAGAAAATATTGTTCACAGTATTCTCAACTAAAAATTTACTTTGTACACAAAAAGGAAACTACTCTAATTAACCCCTAAACTTTTGGGAGCATAATAAATCTAACTTTCCAAAAATGTTGTGTAAGCCCTAACTTTGACACTCAATTTCAACATCTAACAAATTGTTGAAATATAAAATGAATATAGATTGACATGAATCCTAGACAATTGAACTAGAAAGTACTACAACAATAGGTAAAAATGCATATTCATTCCATACTACAACAATAGATAAAGAAAAAGAAAAAGAAAAGAGAACAGTCTACTTGGTAATCATTATGTAGAAAAACAACGTTCCTTATCAAAAAGAAGTATAAAAGGAAAATATTAACATTCTAATTTCAAACTTACTACAAGAGAAAAATCAACACTACTTACAATATCTGACTTGGTACACTTGGCACCATGAGAAAGTGCAGATATGTATAAAGCCGCACCACATAGGCCACTGGGCTTTCTTCCTGTCTGCAAGAATCTTTTGAATTCAAAATCAACTTCAAAAAGAACCAACATGAAGTCGATAGAAAATACGGTAGTTCCCATACCAGACCTGCATCCAATCACGCTTCATGCTGGTTATAATCTTCAATGCAGTTCTGGAGACCTCCTTTTTCATTCCATCGTCCTTCATTCCTCCAAGCAAGCCTAGGAACAATATTGTTCATCAGACCGTAATATTCAAAATGTTAAACCTACAAAGCACTAACACAGGACTTGAACATGCATAGCATGACAACAAGTTAATTTCTGGGGGGGAAAATGTAGGACACCAACACATTGGGCACACATGACTTTTTTTTATGATTATCTTTTGATATGCTTTTTAAAAGCATGGTCACTTCGGCCATCACTTGTAAATTTTCTCCTCTATCACATCATTACAGTTTTTCATCTCTTTTGTCCAATTGAACAGGTTTTGTGTAACTCCCTTGGATTGGGTCTTCCCCTTTGTAATTTCATACCATTAATGCAAAATGTTCTATATCCAAAGATGTCCAGTAACGCCTATCGAGTCCAAAATTGGAAGAATTGAAATCAAATTGTGTTTAATCTATACATACAATCCAATCCGAGGGAGGTACTGAAAGAACTGGTCCACACATGCAACGTAGCCAATTCTCTCGCTATTTACTCAATTCTAACCTCCTTTTTTTCAATTGTGACTAGAATAGGTTTACAATTGCTCATTTACTTCATACATTCAATAGCTTCTTCTATTTATTAGGTTGCATGCTTCTTTTTTAATGTCCTTCTTCATGAACAGCACAAGAAAAGTCAGTTTTACTTGTAATCAACTTTTCTCAATGAAAATTCAGTTCATCAAAAAAAAAAAAACTTGCAACTCAAGTGATTGAAATACTTACATTGAGTATATTTATCAATAAAGAGGGAAGGATCAACCGGCTTTTGAACAATAGGGTGCTCTTCAAGTCTAAGCACTTTACAAAGTTGCAAAAATACAGCACCCAACACATAGCTGCAAACAACTTCAGACGCATAAAAATACTAATATATAAAACTTAAAGATTCACAAATCAAAAGGTATAAAGTGAAGGAAAAGAAACCCTTACACATTTATCCTCAAATAATTTGAAAAGTCAATTAGAAGATATGGCTTATTCTTTTCCCTACAAAACAAAGTACGAGTTTAATATTAGTGCATCATACATCATTCAACAAATTTTTGGTCCACGTCCAATATACATGCAAACGTGCAGGCACATCTACAGGGAGAGTTAAGAAACAGTGAGTGTTCATGAACATGGGAAAGGCCACCATAGAATTACTCCAAGATGTTTTCCGAACACAGCATCATGAAGCCCATAA
>NW_019268519.1:6516498-6554679 GCF_002738365.1 Cucurbita moschata | reverse complement strand
TGGGGGGGGTGGCGGGGGTTGGAAACCAATCAAACAAATCATAGTAGTTCAAATGGTCCCAAATGAGATTATATCGTACATAAGGATAGCCTTTTCATTTCCTGAAAAGCTTCTATGGGAGGTCATGAGAAATTAGTTTCTAAGAAATCACTTGAATGGCCTTATGCTACCAAATCTAAATCATCACTCAATGCAACAACAAAATCAAATATACGATCAGTTTGAATAATTGTAATTCAGGGAAGGGGAAATCTCCTACCGACAAGCAATGTAAAGGCAAGCAGCCTGCACAAACTCTGTATTGCGTCCCCTCGTAAAATTTCTCTCTAAAGCAATCTTCAGTGCAATTTAAAGATGATGAAATATCAATGAAATCAAAATATATACATATAAAGATCCCACACATAGGGCTCAAACAAAGAAACTTACTCTATAAAATGCCCCAGCTACACGAATTATTTCATCACTCTCGCCCATATTTAAACCATTCCTCATGTATCTCATATCTTCAAAAGCTGATATATGATAAAATTGTTAAAAATATACTTGCCTAATTTTGAACAAACTTTGTAGTTTATAGTGTTTAAGAAAACAAGTATAACACAAGTTTGTCATAACAAGAGAGAGTAAATCATAAAGCAAACCTCTATTCAGTGTCCTTTCCCGTGAAGCAGAAAAATTACTCTGAATAGATCTAACAAAATTTCCTGACAATTGACTCTGCAAATTCATTCAAGCATCAAATAGGAATATTTCAGCAATGCCACGATGTCCAAGAGGGGAGGGTTGACAATTTTGACGCATAATAACAATACAACATTATATATTACAACATTACCAGCTAAACAAAAACGAAGTAGGAAAGATGAAGACGGAAGAGGGACTTTAGCGAAACAACTAGAATTTAAGTACCTGCCCTCCCGAATCCTTTGTAAAAGTGGGATCTTGAGAGAAATTGTAAAAATCCAATACCTTCCCACACATATCACAATATCTATCAAACAGAGACACAAAAACCAAGAAAGCAAAATCAGAAAGCTAGGAATGTGTAGTGAATCATAAGCCCAAGCAACAGAGAGAATCAATCTTTTCAAGTTTTCAAACTGTCGTAGATTATATTTTAAAACTAAATACTGACAGGAAACCAGCTTCATCTCGAGACCCAGCAACACTTTTTACGCAATTACTGCACCACACCATGTTTGTAGTGTGTCACTGAACAATGGTCTGCAAATTCAAAACGCCTCAGTACAAACACCAAAACATAACAAAGAAAATATGAAGTTCCTTTAAATCGAATTAGAAAGAAAAAAAAAAAGTACGCAATTAGTTTTGAACAGCATACGGAAATGAAAATCGAACTTGGCACGTGAATTCAAACAGAAAATTCCAGTAAAAATAAAAATTGGCATAGGAACACAAACTGAAATTTTAAATGAAGAAATAGGAAAAGTATGTCGTAACTGAAGAGTCAACAAAAAGTAGAAAGAAAAGGCTGATTCAAGTTGGTTGAATCAAAGAAACAAAACAGAAGAATGAAAAGAAAAGATATTCGATCGGAGCAGACCTCGACGGCGAGCGAGGGAGGGCAGAAGACGGAGGATGGGCGTGGCAGCGGCGGAGGTTGCAGCAGAAAGGTAGATAGGAAGAGAAGAAAGAAATCAGAGTGGCGTGCCGGTGGCGGTGGGATTCAGCTTTTTTCTTTCTTTTTTTCTTTTTTTTTTTTCTTTTCTTTTTTGTAAAAGAGATAAAAATAACAATAAATAATAAATAAAACCAAATTATAAAATTTCTTTTATAAATGTTAAATTTATACTCAATATGCGAGATAGGCTTTAAAAAAAAAAAAAAAAAAGCTAGATGGAATATTATTAGGGTATGATTATTGAGTTGGAGGAATCCATAGGAGGCTCACCTATTCAGGCATACGAGCATTGTCCCACTGCTTTTTTTCGATCAACGAACAAGGAGCGAAGTAGTTTTACCAAATTGGCGAGGGACAAGCCATATGCAGCGAAACTTGCACGTTTGGTTCTAGCCTTCTTTGGTGAAAACAACTCTTTCACTCTATCTTCATCTTCTCTCCTGTGGCTACCTCCTACGACTTTAACCTAGTTGAAGACCCCGTTCATTCATTTCAGGATTAGTCGCGGTCTTACAAACTCTCTTGATGGAATATAATAATATATGAGCTCCTGCTTTGCTTGCGCTAAAAAATGAATGTTGTAAACTCTTTGATGACATGCTCTTTATGAGAAACTAGACGTGATACGGCAACCCTAATCCTCAGCCCAACGATCTAAGCTTTTGTTGAAGCAAGAATCCTTAATTAAAGTAATTAACACCTTCTTATACAAAATTCGGATCAACCAAGAGATAAGGCTAGAATTAGATTACCTCTTATGATGAATTATTACAAGGGGAGTAAGATTCGGATTATCTTGTTGATCGAATATCTCAAAGTAAGAACATTGTTTGAGGTTCGAATCACTCCACAAGCAAGATCAATCATGTGTAGCTTGAACGATTCTTGTTGATCAAATATCTCAAGGCAAGAACACTTGTTTGAGATTTGAATCACTCCACAAGCAAGATTAATCATGTCAAACTTGAATGATTTTACATGCAACCTAAACTACATAGAATTGCAAATAAACTTAGTTATTGGCTAAATAAAGCGTAAATGTTCCTTTTACTATATTTTCCAAGTCAAAATGATAAGATAAGGAATCACTACAAGGAGAGTAAGATTCGGATTACCTTGTTGATCGAATATCTCAAGGCAAGAACATTGTTTGAGATTTGAATCACTCTACAAGCAAGATCAATCATGTCTAGCTTTGTTTGAGATTCGAATCACTCTACAAGCAAGATTGATCATGTCAAGCTTGAATGATTCTACATGCCTAAACTAATAGAATTGCAAATAAACTTAGCATTGGCTAAAGAAAAGCACAAATGCTTCTTTTACTACATTTTCTAAGTCTCATTACAAATCCAACATACATGCTTTATATAGCCTAAAAAATGATATTAAATGCATTTCAAGAGTTGTAACATTCATATTTAATGGTCATAATTAACCCTTGTGTAATTGTAACTAAATTAAATTAAAAGTCTTAAAATACATTAATAAAATACAATAACTCTAAATTGTAATCCACCAAAAATTTATAACATGAAACCTCATTGTGGCATGAATTGAAATATCTTTTGATAATTTCAACAATATTTTCTTCACATTTTCATTGAAGCATATTGTATGATTAATGTCTCTTGGTTTATATCATTCTCCATTTCTTCAAGAAGATTCGTCCTCGAATCTATTTGTGAAAGCTCTCATTCTCACTTTTTTTTTTTGTTTTGGGTCGATTAAAGACTAAAAGATAAAAATAAATAAAAAATCAAATTGAAAAGAAACGCAAAGGAAATATATATTCAATCTTGTACAATGTTAGGAATCATGACTCTCCACAATGATATGATATTGTCCACTTTGAGCATAAGCTCTCATGGCTTTGCTTTGGGCTTCCCCCCAAAAAGCATCATACTAATGGAGATAGTATTCCTCGCTTATAAACCCATGATCTTCCACTAAATTAACTAATGTGGGACTCACTCCCAATAATCCTCAACAATCCTCCCCTCGAATAAAGTACACTATAAGCCTCCCCTGAGACTTATGGAGCTCTCGAATAGCCTCCCCTTAATCGAGGCTCGACTCCTTTCTCTAGAGCCCTCAAACAAAGTACACCCTTTGTTCGACACTTTAGTCACTCTTGACTACACCTTTGAGGTTCACAATTCTTTGTTCAATATTTGAGGATTCTATTGACATGGCTAAGTTTAGGGCATGACTCTAATACCATGTTAGGGAATCACTAAGGAGAGTAAGATTCAGATTACCTTGTTGATCGAATATCTCAAGGCAAGAATATTGTCTGAGATTCGAATCACTCTACAAGCAAGATCGATCATGTCTAGCTTGAATGATTCTTATTGATAAAATATCTCAAAGCAAGAACACTTGTTTGAGATTCGAATCACTCCACAAGTAAGATTGATCATGTCAAGCTTGAATGGTTCTACATGCAATCTAAACTACATAGAATTGCAAAAAAAACTTAGCTATTGGCTAAAGAAAGCACAAATGCTTCTTTTAATATATTTTCCAAGTCTCTTGCAAATACAACATACATGACTTTATATAGCTTCAAAATGAAACTATTAACGGCATTCAAAGAGTTGTAACATTCATACTTAATGCCCATAATTAACTTGTAACTAAAGTAAATAAAAAGTCTTAAAATACATTAATGAAATACAATTACTCTAAATTGTAATCCACCCAAAATTTATAACAATGAAACTTCATTCTTTTTCAACGTGGCATGAATTGAAATATCTTATGATAATTTCAACAATATTTTCTTTCCCATCTTCATTGAAGTATATTGTACGATTGATGTCTCTTGGTTCATATCATGCTCCTCTATAAAAAAAACTAGATGTGATAAGGCAACTCTAATCTCAGCCAAACGATCCAAGTTGAAGCAAGAACCCTTAATTAAAGTAATTAACACCTCCTTATTCAAAATTCGGATAAACTAAGAGATAAAGGCTAGAATTAGATTACCTCTTGCGATCGAATCGAAGATCTAGGAGTAAGATTTGGAAACCTTGTTCTAAATTGAGTCGCTCCACAATTAGATTTGGAAACCGATCGAATCGAAGATCTAGACGCAAGATTTGGAAATCTTATTCTAAATTGAGTCGCTCCACAATTAGATTTGGAAACCTTGTTCTAAATTGAGTCGCTTCACAATCGAACTTGATCAAGGCTTGATTGAATGACTCGAGTACAATTCTATCACAAGAATTGCTTGCAACTTAGGAATGACAAAGGGTACAATTTTATCACAATAATTTTTTGCAACTTAGAAATGGCAAATATGATGCTCGGATTTCTGAGAGAAACGTCTCAATTTGAGATCTGAATTACATTCATCCACGAATCTGATTTTTACATAACATATTGTGGGTATTGATTTTTACCTAACATATTGTGGGTATTTGTAGTCTCCTAACAAAAGTCGTTAGTGGTTTCACGAATCTGATTTTTACATAACATATTGTGGGTATTGATTTTTACATAACATATGGTGGGTATTTGTAGTCTCCTGACAAAAGACGTTTGTGGTCAGGTTTTATTCCCGATCCCCTTTAATCTCCACAAAAAATGAAGTCAAATTGACCATTTGACCCTTACATATTTATGAATTTAAAAATAATACTTTCAAATAGGCTTAGGCGACAAGTTTGAAATTAATTGAGCTCTCCGCTAGGTTCGAATTCTGTTGTCGACATTTTTTTTGAATCTTCTGTGAGATTTTATAAAACAAAAATGAAGAGAGAATCGTCTCAGTCTCGGTTCAGCTAATGTGAAAGATTCCCACTCTACCCCCATGACAAAAACAAATGTACATTTCACCACTTAACCAAGAATATAGATACATTTTATAAGGCTTAGGCACTCCACAGAGCCTTCTGTTCCTCAAAGCTTCCAATAACAGCAGTTTGGTTTTGATCAGCCAATGCATTTGCAAGATGTTCATAAAATGCAAGTGCTTCGACACTCTCCAAAACCCTCACCCACTTCCCTTCCTTCTCATCTATAATTGTCTGCCCTACTTTTGATTCACCTCCCTCTGTGATTACTTTTACAGCCTTCAAGCTGAATGCTTCCTTCAGATTCTGATGCCTTCCACCTAAGCTCACTGCCCCAAGGACCTCTCCTAAGAACATGTCCTGCACAAAAGTTCATGACTTTAAGGACCGTTTGATAACGATTTTGTTTTTTTAGAATAATGTTCGGTTACAATCTAGGTTCCGTTTTATAATCCACCCCCTTCAGGGCCCAGCGTCCTCACTGGCACTCATTATGCTTTGTTCCCCTCTCCAACCGATGTGGGATCTCACAATCCAACCCCCTTCGGGGCCCAGCATCCTCGCTGGCACTCGTTATGTTTTGTTCCCTCTCCAACCGATGTGAGATCTCTCAATCCACCCCCTTCGAGCCTCCTCGTTGGCACATCGCTCCATGTCTGGCTCTGATACCATTTGTAACAACCCATGCCCACCGCTATATTGTCCTCTTTGGGCTTTCCCTTTCGGAAGGACTTTCCCTCAAGGTTTTTAAAACACGTCTGCTAGGGAGAGGTTTCCACACTCTTATAAAGAATGTTTCGTTCCCCTCTCTAACCGAAGTGGGATCTCACAAGCGAAATGACGAGAAAACAAACACAATTTTAATAAAATGAAAAGACTAAAAACTAAATAGGATCAAACGAGCCCAAAATGCTATCAAACGTACTTTGACTTTGATCTAAAATGATTGTAATTTTCAACTAGGATGAAAATTCAATGTCTAAAGAGCCTAGAAGGCAGATGGATTATAAATTCATGTTCAGCATGAAAAATCTCTATGATGACCAAAAGCCAGCAGAGATGAAGAAACTTAAGGAACAAAAGCAGATTCTATATAGAATAATCCAAGTTAAGGTAACTTTACCACATGATGGTACTGAGGATACTTCTGCTGAAGGCGATACAGCCTGAAGAGTAGACGTCGAGCGAACCGTGCTTCATGAGTTATGTTTCCATGCTTCAACTTTTCGAGGATCTTGGAGAAAGAACTTACATTTCGTTGTGTGTTCAATGGGATAAGTGTAATGTTCAATCCCGAGCCTAAAACCAATTCTGCAGCCGTCGGGTCGAGAAAAAAGTTGAATTCTGCATATTCATTTGAAGGTATAGTGAACACATTTCCCTTGTCTCTAGAACTTATATGTCCTCCAGTAATGTATACCTCCTGCAACCACAAATAATTGAAACAATATTTCAGGAATGACATTTAGAAGGTAACAAGGAGCATTAGAAGAGTATATTAGTAAATAGTAGGGTGGTATTCGGTTATAAATAGAGGGAGTGAGAAAGAAAGAAAGCACTGATTTAGTGCTTTGGTGAATGGCTTGAATGATCTCAAGAGTTAGGAAGGGTCCAAGCACCTCGAATTACTAGGGTTCTCTTATCTTATAAGAGCCCAAGCTCAACATTAGCAGATATTGTCTGCTTTAGCCCGTTACGTATTGCCATCAGCCTCACGATTTTAGAACGCGTCTACCAGGGAGAGGTTTCCACACTCTTATAAGGAATGTTCTGTTTCCCTCTCCAACTGATGTGGGATCTCACAATCCACCCTCTTGGAGGCCCAGTGTCCTCGCTAGCACATTGCTCAATGCCTGGCTCTGATACCATTTGTAACAGCCCAAGCCCGCCGCTAGCAGATATTGTCTGTTTTGGCCTGTTACGTATCACTATCAGCCTCATAGTTTTAAAACGCGTCTACTAGGGAGAGGTTTCCACACCCTTACAAGGAATGTTCCGTTCCCCTCTCCAACTGATATGGGATTTCACAATCCACCCCCCTTGGAGGCCCAGTGTCCTCGCTAGCACATTGCTCGATGCCTGTCTCTAATACCATTTGTAACAGCTCAACCCCGCCGCTAGCAGATATTGTCCGTTTTGGCCCGTTACGTATCACTATCAGCCTCACAGTTTTAAAACGCATCTACTAGGGAGAAGTTTCTACACCTTTATAAGGAATGTTTCGTTCCACTCTCAACTGGTGTAGGATTCATTGAAGTTGGATGCTGAAATGCAATGATCTTAACGCTAAAGGATCAAAAATATTGTTTTCATTATGCAGTTTATCTTCTTTCACCGCATCATAAATCCTTGATGATAAATAATATGCCTATACAATAAATGAAACGTTACAGTTGTTTACCTGAATCCTTGAGCTTATGGCTTTAGAACGTATAATTTGAGCGAGATTCGTCAAAGGTCCATTCGTTAAAACGGTAATTTTCACCTCCGGATCTAGAGATTGTACAATATCTGTCCAAACATCAACTGCAGACATTTGTCTGAGACCAGGGTGATCAGTGTCTCTAAATGCTCCGATCTTTACTGAATTTTCAGCTGTATATCTGAAGGAAAAAAAAAACATGAAAGCTTGGTTTTGTCCATAATTTGATCTCTAGTGCAGTGTAATGTTACATGTGTTTGAAGACAGGACTCAGTAATATAATTCATTAAGATCTCAACAGCAAATGATTTTCCAGATAAAATCATCATATTTAAATTTCATTTAAATCAAAACTATTCCCAATGATCGACCGAACGTAATTTTGTTTCCTAGTCATGGCATTGACCCCATTCCACTCATCCATAGATGAACCTGCACTCCCAGCTATAAGCTTAGAGTAACACTTAAATTTTCTATTCATTAATATTTTGATTCGATTGAACCAAGGAGTTTTGAGTCTTCACCTCTGAGATCTCACATTGGTTGGGGAGGAGAACGAAGTATTATTTATAAGTGAGTGGAAACTTCTCCCTAGCAGACGCGTTTTAAAAACCTGGAGGGGAAACCCAAAAGGAAAAACTCAAAGATGACAATTTCTGCTAGCGGTGGACTTGGGCTGTTACAAATGGTATCAGAACTAGACACCAAGCGATGTGCTAGCGAGGAGGCTGAGCCTCGAAGGGGTTGGACATGAGGCGGTGTGCCAACAAGGACACTGAGCACCGAAGGTGGGTGGATTAGGGATCCTACATCGATTGGAGAAGGGAACGAGTGCCAGCAAGGACGCTGGGCACCGAAGGGGGGTGGACGAAGCATTCTTTATAAGGGTGTGGAAACTTCTACCTAAAAGACGCATTTTAAAAACCTTGAGAGGAAGCCCAAAAGGGAAAGCCCACCAGCTGAAGTCCTCGACAGGTAGGATTGTGAGACATTCAAGCTATTTTGTAAAATCACTTTAAAGTTATCTAAAATGTTTATAGAGTTTTTAGAATCACTTTCTATTTAACCAAACACCATGAAATCTTTGAAAAGTGCTCTTTAACTAGCATTACTTCCCAAAAGCCTTGCCAAACTCATACTTTCACACCCAGTTCTTCCAATACCAAATCATGAGGAGATCTTATATGAAGATAAATGCATTCGAAAAAAAGATACCTTCTAGGACTACGAGGCAAGTCTCGAGCGAATCCATAAAGTGTATCGGAGTCCAAGAACCCGCCGCTACCATGAGGAATGGCCTTGATATACTTGCAGTCTCCAATAGAAGGAAATGATGGATGTGCTTCTCCAATAGCAAATACATCTCCGAGACCAACTGAAATATCGTCACGACCCATCATATGTAATACATCATATACAACGTCTATTGTTGCAGCCGTGGCCCATCCATTTGGGCTAATTATTATTCCCTGTAAAATGATATGTTAAAAGAACAAAAGAAAGAGAAACTTTCATGCCTTAGCTTCATATCAAGTAGGAAGTAATAGCCCCTCTTTGAAAAAAATTTGAAGTTCTCTTTGAACGAGCATTCAAGCACACCCTTATAGGATTCTCATCAACATTTTTAATACGTGTCTGCTAGGGAGAGGTTTTCACACCCTTATAAAGAATGTTTCGTTCTTCTCCCCAACCGATGGGATCTAACAATCCACCTCCTTTCAGGTCCCAGCGTCCTTGCTGGCATTTGTTCCCTTCTGCAATCAATGTGGGCCCCCCAATCCACCCACCTTTGGGTATGGGGTCCACTGTCCTTGCTGGCATACCGCCTCGTATCCACCCCATTCGAGGCGCAGTCTCCTCGCTAGCACATCACTCGGTTCTAGCTCTAATACCATTTGTAACGGCCCAAGACCACGGCTAGCAGATATTGCTCTCTTTGGCCTTTCCCTTCCAGGATTCCCTTCAAGGTTTTCAATACGTGTCTGTTAGGGAGAGGTTTCCACATCCTTATAAAGAATGCTTCGTTCTCCTCCCCAATCAATGTGGGATCTCAGAATCCACCCCCCTTCGAGCCTAGCGTCCTCGCTAGTACTTGTTCCCTTCTGTAATCAATGTGGGCACTCCAATCCACCCCTTTCGAGGCCCAACGTCCATGTTTGCACACTGCCTCATGTCCATCCCCTTTAGGGTGCAACCTCCTCACTAGCACATCACCCGATGTCTAGCTCTGATACCATTTGTAATGACCCAAAACCACCGCTAGCAGATATTGTTCTCTTTAGGCTTTCCCTTCCAAGATTCACCTCAAGGTTGTTAAAAAGCGTTTGCTAGGGAGAGGTTTCCACACCCTTATAAAGAATGCTTCGTTCTCCTCCCCAACCGATATGGGATCTCACAAAAGCCACAGTAATAGATTTTAGGAAACTAAACGCAAAATAACACCGTACCTTTAGATCGATGATTTCAACCGGTGTCTTTAAGAGATAGAGAAGAGTAAGAAAATCTCCTGTGCTCATATCCATGTCAAAAATAACTGGCTTTCCTAGCAAATTCTTTCCAAATTTTGGTCTATATAGTACTTCCTTATACTTAGGAAACTGAGCTCTAAAATCAAACCTCCCTGATTGTCGAGGACTATTTATAGCCTGCATTTTTTACAAAGTAAAGCCTGTTGGAACATCGACTAATTTAAGGAATGATCATGAGTTTATAATAAAAAAATACTCTCTCCATTGGTACGAGGCCTTTTGGGGATGCCCAAAGCAAAGCCACGAGAGCTTATGCCCAAAGTGGACAATATCATACCACTGTAGAGAGTCGTGTTCATCTAACAAAGCCTACATTGAGAAAAAAAAAAAAAAAGTAGAAAATGTAACGACAAAAGGCTGCCATATTACTCTTACATCCAGGAAGCTTAAATAAAACGCTTTATCAATTATGTTGGTGTTGAGAGATGACTTAGCCGACACAGCAACCAGAACTTCAACAGATTCAGAGCCCTCTGCCTCCTTTGTATAGCCATCCTATGACCATCATATGGAACTCTTTAAACTTCTACTAAAGTTTTAGAATCGTTTACAAGAAACTTCATCAGCAACAAAAACATACAGCCATTAGACTTCATCAACTTGTCAACCAGCTAGCCGTCTATATCAATAAACATGTGAATAGTCTCTTGGACATACCTTACACTTGCCCTTCTCAGATGAAACAAGGCAGAATGGATCTAGCATTCCTGTCTGAACATGGCCACTGTGCACCCCATTCTTTTGGACGCCAAATTTTGGGATTAAACGACCATCAACGAGCGGATTTGAACCATCGGAGATCCCATACGGTTCATTTGACGTTACAATACTGATATTTAAATATTCCATCTTTGAATATGCATTATTTCCACCCCCTCTGTCCAGATTAAGCATTTGGGACAAAGCTACACCAACCATAAAAGAATCCCACATCGAATACATCTGTGAAAATGGCAAGTCACTACAATGAACATGTAAAATGGCATCTTTCTTAATGGAAGATAATTGAATCAGTTATGGAAGATTACTTCAAAAAATCCACCGCCGGACCAAGTATCATGAGCCATTTTCAAGGACCGGAAACAATATTTAGCCTCATATGTGTTTTGTCTCTGTTCAAATGCCAAATATACTTTCTTATCCACAGGAATTGTACTTGTTGCGTCTAGAGGAACAAGAGTAATAGGAATTCCAGAATGTAGCACCTGTGTCTCGAAGAAGCAACACTAATATCAGATGCAGATTCCAAATTACACAAAAGAAAATATGGACATGTTTGGGAGCTTTTAATCATGCTAAATGTGCTTTTTCGTGGCCAAAGCATTTTCTCACTAGAAATTTCATATTTGGAAGTAATATAAATGTAACCGTCCAAGCCCACCATTAGCAGATGTTGTTTGGCATGTTACGTATCGCCGTCAGTCTCACGGTTTTAAAACGTGTTTGCTAAAGAGAAGTTTCCACACCCTTATAAGGAATGTTTCATTCCCCTCTCCAACCGATGTGGGATCTTACAATCCACCCCCCTTAGGGGTCCACCGTCCTCGCTGGCACACCGCCCGGTGTCTGGCTCTAATACCATTTGTAACAGCCCAAGTCCACCGCTAGTAGATATTGTCCACTTTGGCCCATTACGTATCATCGTCAACCTCGCGGTTTTAAAACGCGTCTGCTAGGGAGAAGTTTCCACACCCTTATAAGGAATGTTTCATTCCCCTCTCCAACCGATGTGAGATCTCACAATCCACCCCCTTTAGGGGCCCACCGACCGGTGTCTGGCTCTAATACCATTTGTAACAGCCCAAGCCCACCGCTAATAGATATTGTCTACTTTGGCCCGTTACGTATCGTCGTCAACCTCACGGTTTTAAAACGCATCTGCTAGGGAGAAGTTTCCACACCCTTATGAGGAATGTTTCATTCCCCTCTCCAACCGATCTGAGATCTCACAATCCACCCCCCTTAGGGGCCCACCAACCGGTGTCTGGCTCTAATACCATTTGTAACAGCCGAAGCCTACCGCTAACAGATATTGTCTATTTTGGCCCGTTACATATCGCCTTCAGTCTCACGGTTTTAAAATGCATCTACTATGGAAAGGGTCTAACCCTACTCCGACCAGTGCCTCACACCGTCCAATGACTAGCTCTAATACCATTTGTAACAGCTCAAGCCCACCGCTAACAGATATTATCCACTTTGACCTTTTACGTATTGCCATCAGCCTTACAGATTTAAAACGCGTATGCTAGGGAGAGGTTTCCCCACCCTTATAAAGAATACTTCATTCCCCTCTCCAACCGACGCGAGATCTCACAATAAAAGTATATTATAAATAAAATATTCAACAGCACCTTAAACTACAAGCAGTAATAGAGTATTTTTAGCTCAAGTGATGGATAGCAAAGCACTCAAACATATTATCAAAACACTCCCAAACACACCAAAACTCCACTAGCAGAAGGATACACGATAAACAAAAAGAAGAACGAAAAAAAAAAGAGAGAAGGTTTCATATGAGAGGTCCATAACTTTTCAAAATTTCTAATGCAAATGATTTAGAACATTTGACGCATATTATTCATCATAGATTAGAAAGTTAATAATCAACTTATAACAATCGTAAGTAGAAATTACCGTATAGGCAGCAAAAGGGTCTCCAAATATATTGAACTCAGCATATGGATTTGCATTTGGAGGCCACAAGTTCCCAATATTGTTGCATGTCTTCCCATGAGATTTATCAGCATTAGGTGAGCAAGTTTGTCTAATGGCACCCCCCATGGCATATATATGCTTTATATTTTTCTTCAAATGGGGATTCGTCATAAGAAATATAGCCAAGTTTGTATGAGCTCCCATTACAAAAACTGTAGTAGGCCCTGCAGAGATTGCGTCTTTCATCACTTGCTGTGCAGTTGGTTGTTTCATAGGAATATATCTCCTCGTACCCTGTCAATTATCAACCAACGTATTAAGAAAAACGACCAAGTCCATCCTAATTACTATTTTACTATTTTAGGCTTATTTTCAATTTCCTACAAACTTCAAGACATTGCTCCTCTTGGTTTTGTCCAAAGTGATGCACATATGTTTATCCGAGATTTAACATAACTATAGAGACCCATAATGTAACATCTGTTAGGGAGAGGTTTCCACACTCTTATAAGAAATGTTTTGTTCCCCTCTCCAACCGTCGTAGGATCTCACAATCCACCCCTCTTGGAGGCCAACATCCTCGCTGACACACCGCCTAGTGACTGGCTCTGATACCATGTGTAACGACCTAAGCCCATCACTAGCAAATATTGTCCGCTTTGACCCATTACGTGTCGCTGTCAACCTCACTATTTTTAAAACGAGGGAGAGGTTTCCACACCCTTATAAGAAATGCTTCATTCCCCTCTCTAACCGAGTGGGATCTCACAATCCACCCCCCTTGGGAGCCAGCGTTCTCGCTGGCACACCGCCCGGTGACTGGCTCTATACCACTTGTAACAGCCAAAGTCCACCATGTTAGGAATAACGACTCTCCACAATGATATGATATTGTCCATTTCGAGCATAAGCTCTCATGGTTTTGCTTTCGGCTTCCCCAAAAGGCCTTATACCAATGAAGATGTATTCCTTACTTATAAACTCATGATCAATCCCTTAATTAGCCAATGTGGGACTCCTCTCTCAATAATCCTCAACACACCACTAGCAGATATTGTTCGCTTTGACCCGTTATATATCACTGTCGTCAACCTCACGGCAGAGGTTTCCACACCAAGAAATACTTCATTCCCCTCTCCAACCGATGTGGATGTCACATATAAGTTATAGCTCATTCGCCAAAACATTGACTCTTTCCCTTGAAGTAATCTCCAATCCATCTCCAATCCACCTTTGTTGTACTAACAGAAGAAATATTTAAAATCATGGAAAAAGCAACACAAGTCCAGGCTGAAAGATGAACTCCAAGTACTTTGGAAGTGGAAAATGGGGTAAAATAGGTGAAAATACCAATTGAAATGAGCAGAGGCTGCCATTGCGACAGTATATTGAAGTGAAAAAGAAGAAAGAAAAAGAGGCAATACCTGAGGAAGAAAGGCTCTGCGTAAACCAAAATTGGTATCGGCATAGAGGCGTCCTTGCTCTCCCACTGGAATCGCTTGTCTGTATCTACATTGCCCCGCCGTCGACACGCCCTGTTCAACCACGACGCCATTTCAGTTTCAGTGCTCTTCAAAAATATTGTGTATTAACCTTTATTCAAACTTAATTTAACCTTATAATCTTAAACCATACGCAAAATTGGGAGATTGGAAATTAATTAAATTAAATAAATTTGTGAATTTTTGGAAAAAATAAAATAAAATAAAATAGAGGGGCATGGAATTACCTGATCAACAAGTGGCAGGTAGCCACCGACATGGGCGGAAATAGTGGCGTTAGGGGAAATGCCGCCCTCTCCGCCGACACCAATTGGGATGTCGTCTCGCCCCATCATGAACAACATGTCGTATAGGTGGTTCACTGCATGTCCACCGTTGCTCCATCCATTCCCATTTATTGTTATTGCCTATTGAAAAATTAATAGTTATTATATATACTAATTAACGTTAAAATAGTTTTATTTTTTCTTTTTCTAATTTTGTTTTTTTTGTTTTTTTAATTTTTTTTTCTAATTTTGTTAAAATTTCAATCACTTAATCATTTCTCCTTCTACAAGCGTAGGCATATAATGCTTTATCTAATATTAAAAAAATACTTTATATTATAAAATATACACAAATATATATATATATATATATATATATATATATATATATATATATATATTCTACTGTGGCTACCGAATTTTGTGAATTTAAGTTTTAAATATTTTTCTGCAGCCTCTTAAAAGGAAAAATAAAAAAAAAAAATAATTAGGGTTTTTGTTTGATCTCACCATAAATCTAACCTGTAATAATTACATGGATATCCTTACAACTATTTTTTTTTGTCTCTTAAAACGAAAAATCTTTTGGACCAACTTATAATTTCGGGCTGGTTGAGTTGGTGACTCGAGCAACTCGAATAAAGTTCTCAACCCAACGAAACTCTCTATTTTTGGGCTGCGTTGGATTGGATTGTCGAGTTTATTTTTTTAAATTGTTTAAGAAAATGCTACTTATCTGAAGTATATATTACATCACTCAAATATCTCACATTCATAAGTCATAATGTATCACTAACATCGGTTACAACAGTTAATATTCTTAATCTTCATAATAATCATAAAAGTAGGGTAGAGTTAGGTTGAGTTGTAACCCTATATTCGGGTTAGTTGGGTTGACCCAACAAAAAAATATCAATATGTGAATGGACTAGAATTTTCGATTTTCTAAAAATTCAATGCAACCCAAACCGAAAAAAATCGCACCCAACCCAACTTTTATAATTTGGGTTGGGTAGCTCAATTTAGTTAGATTCTCGGGTCATATAAACACTCCTACCTTAACGCCCCTACTTTTATAGATTGAAAGCTAGAATTACATATATTTTAAAAGTAAACTATATTCTAAATTAAAATCATTAAGGGTTTGAAGATAAGATAGATCATAAATGGAAAGAAAAGGAGAGAAAGTAAGGAGGAATTATGACAAAAGAAAAAATAATTAGGGTTTTAAGCTAATCTAGACAAAAAGCAATAAAAGACAAGCATGTAACATTTCGTGTTAATATCATTAAAAGAAATACTAAACCCATCTCGTTCTAAGAGTTATAAGTTGAAATAAATTACCTGGAGACGAAAGAGGGAAGAAGGTTGCTTGAGAAGATACAAAAGAGCAGTAACATCATCGGTATCAACATCTGTATCCACGAGAATCCTTAGAGGAGAATCAACCGAAGCTGTCAACCAAAGCAGTGATCCGAACATGGCACCCACAGCCACCACTCCACAAATCAAGCCACTCTTCCAAAACCTTCCTCCGCTTGATACTCCTTTCATCATCACCATCTCATAATAATAATCTCTCCAACCACGAACCATCTCAAACCCCAAATTCATCACTTCTTCACTGATAAAACATGAACAAAACAACAAGAATTACATCAAATGTTGATGTGTGTGTGTGTGTTTGGTCAGAAAAGACATTGATGTGTTGGGGACATGTTTTGCAAACCTTGAATTATTGTTGGAATGTTGATGATGGATTCCTTGACAATTCCCTCCTTCTCAAACAAACCCTAATTCTCACTCTCTTTGACTTCGTAAAAATAAATCTCCACTCACTTGGTGGGGTTTGAGAGGGAGATTGTTATCCCTTTATTTCATTTAATTTAGTGATATGGCTATTTATAGAAGTGCTTCAAATGAGTGGACATAGAGTTATATCACTACAAAATATAAATGGTATGTGGTTATTATTGCATGCATACTTCCTTTAACGTATATTCTTTTAACTTTATTTCTTATTTGTTGACTAACCGAAAACGTTTTCACATCTCATTAGAAATGTCAGTTCCGTACGTGGTTCTTGTACCATTTGTAACAGTCCAAGCCCACCATTATTAGCTTCATGAAAATACCAACACACAACTTAATGCGTGGTATCAGCCCAAACCCACCATTAGGAGATATTGTCCTTTTCGGCTTTCCTTTCTAGTTTTCTCTCAACGTTTTAAAATGCGTCTACTACAGAGAGAGGGAGGATTTCACATCATTATAAGAAATCGTTCGCTCATCTCTCCAACCGATGTAGGATTTCACAATTTTTAAATAACCCTTTATAATCAAGGCACATGTGTTTAGGTACATGTTTTTTTAATTAAAAAAATTGTGTTTTCAACGTGAATTTATATTAATAACTTTAAATTTGTATTTAAGATGCTATAACTGATTGACCAATCATGGTTGGAGGTGGTCGTCAAAGTTGCATAGGAGTTGGTTGCTCGAGTTATCGTTGGATGAGTGTCACTCGGTGTAGTGACAGTGGTCGCCAACGAGCAAGGTAGTGCGAGGTATTTTGGTCATTTTTATAAACAATGAAAATTAGGAGGGTATTTTGGTCATTGTTCTAAAATTTAGTTAAAAATTTAAATTTTCTACATTGGTGAAAATCATAATAAAAAATAAAAAATACACTTTCATATGGAAATAGCCTTGATATGGCATGTTTTCATAAAAGGAAAGGAAGTCGAAAAATGGATAAAATTATTTTTTTTAATTTAAATATTTTAAAAAATAAATGGTAAGAATAGTTTTTATTTTATTTTATTATATATAATTTTATTTAATCCAAAATTGTTGTCATCTCCGTGATCCATTTAAAAAAGAAAAATTGAATCTTTTGTAGAGATGTAATCCAAAATTGTTGTCATCTCCGTGATCCATTTAAAAAAGAAAAATTGAATCTTTTGTAGAGATGTTCATATGGCTCGAGAATCCAACAATTCAAACCATAAAATATGGGCTGATTTTTTTTTTTTTAGTTTGGGTCTGATTGATTTAAATTCAGGTCAGTTCACGGGTTGACATTTTGTTANCTGTATCTACATTGCCCCGCCGTCGACACGCCCTGTTCAACCACGACGCCATTTCAGTTTCAGTGCTCTTCAAAAATATTGTGTATTAACCTTTATTCAAACTTAATTTAACCTTATAATCTTAAACCATACGCAAAATTGGGAGATTGGAAATTAATTAAATTAAATAAATTTGTGAATTTTTGGAAAAAATAAAATAAAATAAAATAGAGGGGCATGGAATTACCTGATCAACAAGTGGCAGGTAGCCACCGACATGGGCGGAAATAGTGGCGTTAGGGGAAATGCCGCCCTCTCCGCCGACACCAATTGGGATGTCGTCTCGCCCCATCATGAACAACATGTCGTATAGGTGGTTCACTGCATGTCCACCGTTGCTCCATCCATTCCCATTTATTGTTATTGCCTATTGAAAAATTAATAGTTATTATATATACTAATTAACGTTAAAATAGTTTTATTTTTTCTTTTTCTAATTTTGTTTTTTTTGTTTTTTTAATTTTTTTTTCTAATTTTGTTAAAATTTCAATCACTTAATCATTTCTCCTTCTACAAGCGTAGGCATATAATGCTTTATCTAATATTAAAAAAATACTTTATATTATAAAATATACACAAATATATATATATATATATATATATATATATATATATATATATATATATTCTACTGTGGCTACCGAATTTTGTGAATTTAAGTTTTAAATATTTTTCTGCAGCCTCTTAAAAGGAAAAATAAAAAAAAAAAATAATTAGGGTTTTTGTTTGATCTCACCATAAATCTAACCTGTAATAATTACATGGATATCCTTACAACTATTTTTTTTTGTCTCTTAAAACGAAAAATCTTTTGGACCAACTTATAATTTCGGGCTGGTTGAGTTGGTGACTCGAGCAACTCGAATAAAGTTCTCAACCCAACGAAACTCTCTATTTTTGGGCTGCGTTGGATTGGATTGTCGAGTTTATTTTTTTAAATTGTTTAAGAAAATGCTACTTATCTGAAGTATATATTACATCACTCAAATATCTCACATTCATAAGTCATAATGTATCACTAACATCGGTTACAACAGTTAATATTCTTAATCTTCATAATAATCATAAAAGTAGGGTAGAGTTAGGTTGAGTTGTAACCCTATATTCGGGTTAGTTGGGTTGACCCAACAAAAAAATATCAATATGTGAATGGACTAGAATTTTCGATTTTCTAAAAATTCAATGCAACCCAAACCGAAAAAAATCGCACCCAACCCAACTTTTATAATTTGGGTTGGGTAGCTCAATTTAGTTAGATTCTCGGGTCATATAAACACTCCTACCTTAACGCCCCTACTTTTATAGATTGAAAGCTAGAATTACATATATTTTAAAAGTAAACTATATTCTAAATTAAAATCATTAAGGGTTTGAAGATAAGATAGATCATAAATGGAAAGAAAAGGAGAGAAAGTAAGGAGGAATTATGACAAAAGAAAAAATAATTAGGGTTTTAAGCTAATCTAGACAAAAAGCAATAAAAGACAAGCATGTAACATTTCGTGTTAATATCATTAAAAGAAATACTAAACCCATCTCGTTCTAAGAGTTATAAGTTGAAATAAATTACCTGGAGACGAAAGAGGGAAGAAGGTTGCTTGAGAAGATACAAAAGAGCAGTAACATCATCGGTATCAACATCTGTATCCACGAGAATCCTTAGAGGAGAATCAACCGAAGCTGTCAACCAAAGCAGTGATCCGAACATGGCACCCACAGCCACCACTCCACAAATCAAGCCACTCTTCCAAAACCTTCCTCCGCTTGATACTCCTTTCATCATCACCATCTCATAATAATAATCTCTCCAACCACGAACCATCTCAAACCCCAAATTCATCACTTCTTCACTGATAAAACATGAACAAAACAACAAGAATTACATCAAATGTTGATGTGTGTGTGTGTGTTTGGTCAGAAAAGACATTGATGTGTTGGGGACATGTTTTGCAAACCTTGAATTATTGTTGGAATGTTGATGATGGATTCCTTGACAATTCCCTCCTTCTCAAACAAACCCTAATTCTCACTCTCTTTGACTTCGTAAAAATAAATCTCCACTCACTTGGTGGGGTTTGAGAGGGAGATTGTTATCCCTTTATTTCATTTAATTTAGTGATATGGCTATTTATAGAAGTGCTTCAAATGAGTGGACATAGAGTTATATCACTACAAAATATAAATGGTATGTGGTTATTATTGCATGCATACTTCCTTTAACGTATATTCTTTTAACTTTATTTCTTATTTGTTGACTAACCGAAAACGTTTTCACATCTCATTAGAAATGTCAGTTCCGTACGTGGTTCTTGTACCATTTGTAACAGTCCAAGCCCACCATTATTAGCTTCATGAAAATACCAACACACAACTTAATGCGTGGTATCAGCCCAAACCCACCATTAGGAGATATTGTCCTTTTCGGCTTTCCTTTCTAGTTTTCTCTCAACGTTTTAAAATGCGTCTACTACAGAGAGAGGGAGGATTTCACATCATTATAAGAAATCGTTCGCTCATCTCTCCAACCGATGTAGGATTTCACAATTTTTAAATAACCCTTTATAATCAAGGCACATGTGTTTAGGTACATGTTTTTTTAATTAAAAAAATTGTGTTTTCAACGTGAATTTATATTAATAACTTTAAATTTGTATTTAAGATGCTATAACTGATTGACCAATCATGGTTGGAGGTGGTCGTCAAAGTTGCATAGGAGTTGGTTGCTCGAGTTATCGTTGGATGAGTGTCACTCGGTGTAGTGACAGTGGTCGCCAACGAGCAAGGTAGTGCGAGGTATTTTGGTCATTTTTATAAACAATGAAAATTAGGAGGGTATTTTGGTCATTGTTCTAAAATTTAGTTAAAAATTTAAATTTTCTACATTGGTGAAAATCATAATAAAAAATAAAAAATACACTTTCATATGGAAATAGCCTTGATATGGCATGTTTTCATAAAAGGAAAGGAAGTCGAAAAATGGATAAAATTATTTTTTTTAATTTAAATATTTTAAAAAATAAATGGTAAGAATAGTTTTTATTTTATTTTATTATATATAATTTTATTTAATCCAAAATTGTTGTCATCTCCGTGATCCATTTAAAAAAGAAAAATTGAATCTTTTGTAGAGATGTTCATATGGCTCGAGAATCCAACAATTCAAACCATAAAATATGGGCTGATTTTTTTTTTTTTAGTTTGGGTCTGATTGATTTAAATTCAGGTCAGTTCACGGGTTGACATTTTGTTATTGGGTCAAGCCAACCAACTCGACTAACTCGAGAATAGGATTATAACCCAACTCAATCCTATTCTACGCTTAAAATTACTATAAAGATTAAGAATATCTAACATTTGTAATCGATTTTAATGATGTGTTGCTTAATACCTAATTTACGAACAACTTTGTAAAGTAAATGTGACATGGTATTATACTCATAGTTAAGGAACCTTATATTATATATTATGTTTAAATAGAGAAGTTCATGATGAGTCCATTTAAAGGATTTTAATTTAAATTTAGAAAAATAGCCTTAAAAGGGTATTTTAAAAAAAACAAGGGTAAATGTGAAAATTTAACCCACATGAGCTTCAAATTTGTAAATTCGGAAAATTAGCTCTAAAAGGATATTTTTGAAAAGCTAACCCTAAAGTGAATCAAATTAGAAAAGTAACTCCACGAAAACTTAGTCAGTTTGGAAACCTAACACACTAAAAGTCAACAAACTCGTAAGTGATCTAAAAGAAGATGAATTTGGATATTTAATCACTTGGCCACTTGCATAATTAAGCAATTAAAGAAAAATATAAGTTAATTACCTAAAATGCTCATCCATGTCTCGTTGGCCAACCGTGGAGGTCTATTCTGTTTGCTCCTTCCCCGGATCCTCTATTCCCTGACCTTTCTTTTTACTAGAAGTAAAAAGATCTCTTTTCTTTTCTTTCAAATCCTTTACATTACAGTCGAGAAAATGAATAAATAGTGTTTAGAAGAAAACTTAACTGCTCCTTCAAAAGAAAGTGCTTCAGGTCAAGACGAAATCTTAAAGACTCCAGATTAATTCGACCGTATTTGAGGTAGACTTTTTCGATATCCATTTTTGAATTTTTTTCAAAATTCTTCCTCTATAAACTACCCCACAGCTCGAGTTTGATCTCTATACATCACAAATTAAAAAAAAAAAATTAAAATGTATCCTTGCCAACCAAGAGAAGTTCATAGTTCAATAGCAACCTCCAAATTGAAGTTTTGGCAATGATCAAAACATTGTTCCCCATGATGTTGTGTTTAACATGGTTGTCTCATATTCTAGAAAATTTAGGTCACATGTTGACAATACCTAAGACACAGATAGTGCTGTTTTAAGAGACTCCGTAGGTGTAGATAGACTTCTAAAGGAGAGATCGGAGATCTTTTCCAAACGTTCTGACCCAAGTACTATTAAAATGGAGTGGGACTACGAAGAGTGGATTTTGCCAACATAAAGATGTTCAATGCCTTTGACGTTGGCCTATCAGGTAAGTGGTTTTACTATGGATTTGGTTGGGTTAATTATTTGAAGTATCAACGGCACATGTCCTATGGCCATGCTTGACTCAGTCAAAGACGTCATGACTTCTTTCAGTTTACTCAATTCCCTTCGCAAGTTCACAACGACATTTTCCACTTCCACTTAGATTGCCTCCTCCATTTTGGCTTTATCACGAGTGATTATCTCAATCGTGCGTCGTAAACTCATTGCCTCGTTTTCTCAAGCTCAGTCGTGGTTTCTTTAATTTTCCCTCCTTGTCCTCAAGCAGCAAACCAAGTTTGTCGTTTTCTGACGAAACTTCATTTGGAGCTTCTAAAAAACAGCCCAGTTGAGACAACAACTCCCCATTTCTCCCGTTCTCAGCCACGCTTGATTTAGTCAAAGACGTCATGACTTCTTTCAGTTTATCTCAATCGTGCGTCGTAAACTCACTGCCTCGTTTTCTCGAGCTTAGTCGTGGTTTCTTTAATTTCCCCTCCTTGTCCTTGAGCAGCAAACCAAGTTTGTCGTTTTCTGACGAAACTTCATTTGGAGCTTCTCAAAAATAGCCCAGTTGAGATAACAACTCCTCATTTCTCCCGTTCTCAGCCATGCTTGACTCAGTCAAAGACGTCATGACTTCTTTCAGTTTACTCAATTCCCTTTGCAAGTTCACAACGACATTTTCCACTTCCACTTAGATTGCCTCCCCATTTTGGCTTTATCACGAGTGATTATCTCAATCGTGTGTCGGGTGCTCATCCTAGCAACCTGCAAAGTCTATTACACATGCTCTCAACATATCCTCTAGGGTCTGATTAAGTCTCTTGGTTTGCCCATCGGTCTGAGGATGGAAAGCGTACGAACTTGAGTTGCGTTCCCAACGTCTTCTGTAACCCCTTCCAGAAGTTAGAAGTAAACTTAGCATCCCTATCAGACACAATGTTCACTGGCACACCATGCAGGCAGATTATCTCCTTGACATACAACCGGGCCCACTGGTCCACTCAGTAAGTAGCTCTGCCGGGTATAAAGTGGCCTGCCTTAGTCAATCTGTCCACAATGACCCAGATGACATTAAAGCCTCATCGAGTCTTTGGTAGGCCCGCGATGAAATCCATGCTTATTTCCTCCCACTTCCACTGTGGGATATTCAACGGTTGCAACAACCCTGCTGGTCGCTGTCTCAGGGCCTTTACCTACTGACAGGTCAAACACCGACTCACATACTCAGGTACATCCTTCTTCATTCCCGGCCACCAATAACTATACTTCAAATCCTGATATATCTTAGTACTACCAGGGTGGAACGCGTAGGACGTGTTGTGCGCCTCAGTCATGATTTCTTGTAGGATCTTCTCATCCCGAGGTACACATAATCGGCCCTACCACATCAAACCCTCTTCAGAAGAAATTGAATATCCCTCTGGTCTCTCAGTTTCTAAGCTTCAATGATACGACTCTTGAGGGTGGGTTGGACTGAAAGTTGCGCTAGTTGAGCGGTGATACCTCTAACCAAGACTTCTATTCCAGCTCTCTGTATCTCATCCCTAGAAAGTTGTGCTAGTTGAGCGGTGATACCTCTAACCAAGACTTCTATTCCAGCTCTCTGTATCTCATCCCTAGAAAGTTGCGCTAGTTGCGCTAGTTGAGTGGTGATGTGTGGGTTGTCTTTCTGCTCAAGGCATCTGCCACTATATTAGATTTTCCAAGGTAGTAAAGTATTTCAATGTCATAGTCCTTAACTAGTTCTAACCACCTCCGCTATCTCATGTTGAGCTCTTTCTGTGTAAACAAATACTTGAGGCTCTTATGGTCCGTGTATACCTGAACTCTCTCTCATACAGATAGTGACGCCAAGTTTTCAATGCATATACCACGGCTGCTAGTTCCAGATCGTGGGTGGGGTAGTTGCACTCATACTCTTTCAGCTGTCTAGAGGTGTAGGCTATCACTTTGCCCTTTTACATGAGTACACAACCTAGCCCTTTTCCTAAAGCGTCGCTGTACACCATAAGTCCACCTGATCCATCAGGCACTGTAAGTACAGGCGCGGTGACCAACCTCTTCCTCAGTTCTAAAAAACTTTGTTCACACTCTGGAGTCCAGATAAAAGGTTTTCCCTTCTTGGTTAATTGTGTCAACGCTGTAGATATTTTTGAGAAATCTTGTACAAACCTTCTATAATAGCCTGCTAGACCTAGAAAATTCCTTACTTCAGTGACCGTGGTTGGTCTAGGCCAATTCAAGACTGCTTCAATTTTAGCTGGATCCACAGTTACCCCCTAATTGGATACCACGTGTCCAAGAAAAGCCACTTCCTACAGCCAAAATTCGCACTTCAAAAATTTGGCATACAACTGATGGGTTCTCAGTAGAGTTAAGACCCTCTTCAGGTGTTCCTCGTGCTCCATTTCAGACTTAGAATATACCAAGATGTCATCAATGAACACAATCACGTAGGTGTCTAAGAAGTCAACACTCGGTTCATCAACTCCATAAACACTGCAGGAGCGTTGGTTAATCCAAAAGACATGACTATGAACTCATAATGTCCATAGCGGCTTCTAAAAGCTGTTTTAGGTATGTCTTCCTCTCTGATTCTCATCTGGTGATATTCTGATCGCATATCGATCTTAGAGAACACCGTTGCACCCTGCAATTGGTCAAACAGGTCGTCTATCCTTGGGAGAGGGTATTTATTCTTGATTGTGACATTGTTTAACTCTCTGTAATCTATACATAATCGCATAGTTCCATCCTTCTTCTTAACAAATAGTACAGGGGCTCCCCAAGGTGAGACGCTAGGCTGTATGAATCCCTTGTCCAGAAGTTCTTGTAACTGTACCTTTAGCTCCTTGAGCTCAGCAGGTGCCATTCTATATGGCGCTTTGGATATCAGTGTTGTCCCTGGTTCGAGGTCAATAACAAATCTACCTCTCGATTAGGGGGCAACCCTGGGAGCTCTTCAGGAAAAACATTCTCAAATTCTCCAACCACAAGAACAGAGGATACCTTTAGACTGGATTCACTGAATTTTGTTACACTAGCCAGAATTGCACAGGCTCCCTGATTCAACATCTTTCTAGCCTTCAACGCTGTGATGACCCTAGGGGTGCCTCTGGATATATCCCCTTTGAGTTCAAAGTTCTCTCCTATCAAGGGCTTAAAGGTTACCTTTCTTGCTTCCCAATCGATGAGGGCTCGATTCTCGCCCAACCAATCCATCCCTAAGATCACATCGAAGTCTTACATACACAGAACAATCAAGGATGCTACAAGTTTTCGCCATGCAACTATCACACTACCACCTCTAACCCTGTGGGTAGCAGTCAAGTATTTGTTTGCTTTATTTGCTGGTGTAGACACAGTAAGGGGAAACTCTAGGGGTTCTAATTCTAAGTTTACAGATTTCACAAACCCCTCAGAAATAAATGAGTGGGTAGTACCAGAATCAAATAACGTAAATGCTAGGTGATCAAAGATAGGTAGTGTACCTGTCACCACTGTGTCAGTCTCTTCTGCTTTCCTAGTCGTGATAGCGTGGGCCACAGCTTGAGTCTGCTGTGTGGCTCCTCGGCCTCTTTGATACTGTCCAACTGGTCTGTTTCCCTCATGGTTTCTCTTATGAGGGCAGTCTGCTATACGATGGTCTGGCTTGCCACAACCAAAGCATCCTCCTATTCCAGCAAAACACTCTCCCTCGTGATATTTCTTATAAGCCACAACCAAAGCATGCTCCTCTTCTTGATATTTCTTACAAGTCACAACCAAAGTATCCTCCTGTTCCTGATATTTCTTACAAGCCACAACCAAAGCATCCTCCTGTTCCAGGAAAACACTCTCCCTCGTGATATTTCTTACAATTAGGGGATTCAGGTTTGTTATACTCTGGGCCTTCTCGGATTGAGCCACATGGGCCTTCTTGGCTTTCTCCTTGTTCCAGCAATTCTTGCTCAGGTCCTAGATTGAGCCACATGAGCCTTCTCAGCCTTCTTCTTGTTCCTGCAATTCTTGCTCAAGTCTAACCAAAGCATCCTCCTGTTCTAGAAAACACTCTCCCTCGTGATATTTCTTACAATTAGGGCATTCAGGTCTGTTATACTCTGGGCCTTCTCGGCTTTCTCCTTGTTCCAGCAATTCTTGCTCAGATCCTCGTGATATTTCTTACAATTAGAGCATTTAGGTTTGTTATACTCTGGGCCTTCTCGGATTGAGCCACATGGGCCTTCTCGATCTTCTCTTTGTTCCTGCAATTCTTGCTCAGGTCCAACCAAAGCATCCTCCTGTTCCTGATATTTCTTACAAGCCACAACCAAAACATCTTCCTGTTCCTGGAAAACACTCTCCCTCATGATATTTCTTACAATTAGGGGATTCAGGTTTGTTATACTCTGGGCCTTCTCGGCATTCTCCTTGTTCCTGCAATTCTTGCTCAGGTCCTCGTGATATTTCTTACAATTAGGGCATTCAGGTCTGTTATACTCTCGGTCTTCTCGGATTGAGCCACGTGGGCCTTCTCTCGTGATATTTCTTACAATTAGGGCATTCAGGTCTGTTATACTCTGGGCCTTCTCGAATTGAGCCACATGGGCCTTCTCGGGCTTCTCCTTGTTCCTGCAATTCTTGCTCAGGTCCTCGTGATATTTCTTACAATTAGGGCATTCAGGTCTGTTATACTCTGGGCCTTCTCGGATTGAGCCACATGAGCCTTCTCGGCCTTCTCCTTGTTCCTGCAATTCTTGCTCAGGTCTTCGTGATATTTCTTACAATTAGGGCATTTAGGTCTGTTATACTCTGGGCCTTCTCGGATTGAGCCACATGGGCCTTCTCGGCCTTCTCCTTATTCCTAAGCTTGCTCTAGCAATTCTTACTCTCCTTGTTCCTGAGCTTGCTCCAGCAATTCTTGCTCAGGTGACCTCTCTTCCCACAGTTCGGGCCTTCTCGGATTGAGCCACATGGGTCTTCTTCTCTTCCCACAGTTCGTAGGGCATTCAGGTCTATTATACTCTAGGCTTTCTCGGATTGAGCCACATGGGCCTTCTCTCGTGATATTTCTTACAATTAGGGCATTCAGGTCTGTTATACTCTAGGCCTTCTCGGATTGAGTCACATGGGCCTTCTCGGCCTTCTCTTTGTTCCTGCAATTCTTGCTCAGGTCCTCATGATATTTCTTACAATTAGGGCATTCAGGTCTGTTATACTCTGGGCCTTCTCGAATTGAGCCACATGGGTCTTCTTCTCTTCCCACAGTTCGTAGGGCATTCAGGTCTGTTATACTCTGGGCTTTCTCAGATTGAGCCACAAGGGCCTTCTCTCGTGATATTTCTTACAATTAGGGCATTCAGGTCTGTTATACTCTAGGCCTTCTCGGATTGAGCCACATGGGGTTTCTTGGCCTTCTCCTTGTTCCTGCAATTCTTGCTCAGGTCCTCATAATATTTCTTACAATTAGGGCATTTAGGTCTGTTATACTCTAGGCCTTCCTGGATTGAGCCACATGGGCCTTCTCGACCTTCTCCTTGTTCGTGAGCTTGCTCCAGCAATTCTTGCTCTCCTTGTTCCTGTTGGGTTTTATGTCCTAAAACTCATAGTTTGTAAACAAAAAACATATTCTATTTTTAATAAAGTTATTATTGTTGTTTATTTAGTAAAGATTGTTATTGAATAAAGTGAACTTTACGATCATTAATCTAAATCCAATAAACTAAGAACACTCTGGCTATAGTATGATTACTTGAACTATATGTAGAGACATAAGAGTGGATCAAGTTCAAGTATATAGTCAAAATGATCTATAGTACAAGGATAAGGCTGAGTGCCTTATTTTGGGGATACTATGGATGCGGCCCACTTTTGTATATGAAATAAACAATGTGATCACTAAATTGTACATGTGGAGACATATGAGTGGGGGCGTCCTATGCAATGAGTATTGCATAAGATCGGACCATGAAGAAAACCACTCTCACTTTATAATGTCGTTTACTGTTGAGACTGGTTTTCTTTTCATTCGATAACCTAGGTAACTCGGTTTTAATCCTGAGCTAACCATGAACTCCTGTTTATTCGGAATTATCCTTAGATTTGCATGGGTGAGAGTGGCTCTAGTTCGCCGACTCAATAGGCTTCCCATTTTAGGGGTAAGACTGGGTGAATGGCTGGGGACGTGGGGTGCAAGATGGAATTCACTCCTACCCACTTTTAGGGATAGAAGAGAGGTAGTTCCCTTAAGCACTGACCATAGGTCTTGAACAAGGGTCCCCACCCTCTCATTAGCCTGAGAGGGATTCGGTTTACTGGTTGGACCACAAACCAATTGTTCATTAGAGGATCAGTGAGACATAAGGAACAAGAAGTAACTTTAGGGGTAAAACGATAAATTGACCCAGCTCTAGTTACGAACAACCTGTGAAGGATCGACTTACTAATCATGGTTATATCAAATAGATAGAAATATATCTATAGTGAGGGGAGTGCAACTACTAGGCTATAGTGGAGTGTCCTAGTAGTTAACGAATGTTGGTTAACAAGGTTAATGAGTTTAGCCGGTTAATCTTGGATCGTTGGAGCACATGATCTATAGGTCCATTAGGTCCCTCTGCTAGCTCATATCGGACTAAACCATAGAACAATGTGACGAGTGAGTTCGAAGTGTTCGAATTCAAATTAGGGAATATGCGTTACATATATACGATATATTTAACCGCATTTTTGTTTTATTTACGAATTAAACAAAAAGAGAAAATCTGAGATATTTAAATAAGATTTAAATATCTTAATCAATTATGTGTCGGAATTGATTGGGATTGACATTTGAATTAATATTAAATATTAATTAAATAGTTTAATTAATCATTTAATGTTACTTTAATTTGAAATTCATTATTCAAATTAATTGTTAAATTAAAATGAAGAAAGTCAAAATGTTGACTTCATTTAATGGAAAAATCCATTTAGTGGAATTTTGAGGTGTCAAAATTTGGTTAACTTAAACATGCATGCTTGCCACATAATCCCAAACATTTGAGTGGAATTTTAAGTGCTAAAATTTGGTAATCTCAAATTTGCATGAACATGCAAACATGACTCTTTAAATAGAGTGATCATGGTACATGGAAGGTCTTTTTCTTCTTGGTGAAAAACCTTGAGAAAAACCTCTCATAAACACTCTCTTCACATATACAAAATCCCTCCCAAGTTTAGTCACTCACCGGATTCCACAATCTCGTTCTAAGGCCGGAGGATAGTGGAGAAGACACTAGTGGTGGTTCAAAACCGGTTCGTGAGGAAAAAGAAGTTTGAACTACAAAAGGTTAGTATTTAAACTCATTAAGTTTTAATACTTATGAACATGCTAGTTATTTACTATAATTGATGTTCTAAAAGTGCCTAAGATCCAAATTGCTTCCGCATGTGTTATATTAACACCAACAGTTCCTGAGCTTGCTCCAGCAATTCTTGCTTAGGTGACCTCTCTTCCCACAGTTCGAGCCTTCTCGGATTGAGCCACATTGGCCTTCTCGGCCTTCTCCTTGTTCCTGAGCTTGCTCCAACAATTCTTACTTAGGTGACCTCTCTTCCCATAGTTCGAGCCTTCTCGGATTGAGCCACATGGGCCTTCTCGGTCTTCTCCTTGTTCCTGAGCTTGCTCTAGCAATTCTTGCTCAGGTGACCTCTCTTCCCACAGTTCGAGCACTGGATCTCCTTGTTCCTACACTTGTTCCTATAGGATCTCCTTGTTCCTGCAATTCTTGCTCAAGCTCCAGCAATTCTTGCTCAGGTGACCTCTCTTTGGATTTCCTTATTCCTGCAATTCTTGCTCAGGTGACCTCTCTTCCCACATTCCTGCAGGATCTCATTGTTCCTGTAATTCTTGCTCAGGCTCCAACAATTCTTGTTCAGGTGACCTCTCTTTGGATCTCCTTGTTCCTGCAATTCTTGCTCAGGTGACCTCTCTTTGGATCTCTTTGTTCCTGCAATTCTTGCAATGGTGACCTCTCTTCCCACAATTCGAGCACTAGATCTCCTTGTTCCTGCAATTCTTTCTCAGGTGACCTCTCTTCCCACAATTCGAGCACTAGATCTCCTTGTTCCTGCAATTTTTGCTCAGGTCCTCGTGATATTTCTTACAATTATGGCATTCAGGCCTGTTATACTCTGGGCCTTCTCGGATTTAGCAACCCACATGGGCCTTGTTATACTCTGGGCCTTCTCGGATTGAGCCACATGGGCCTTCTCGGCCTTCTCCTTGTTCCTGAGCTTGCTCCAGCAATTCTTGCTCAGGTGACCTCTCTTTCCACAATTCGAGCACTGGATCGGCCTGCCATCGGTCAACTCCTTTTTTTTATCACCATCTTTCTCGCGCGTGCGCCCGTGAGACTTCCATGGTAGCAATTCTTGCTCAGGTGACCTCTCTTCCCACAGTTCGAGCACTCGATCTCCTTGTTCCTGCAATTCTTGCTCAGGCTCCAGCAATTCTTGCTCATGTGACCTCTCTTTGGATCTCCTTGTTCCTGCAATTCTTGCTCAGGTTCTCGTGATATTTCTTACAATTAGGGCATTCAGGTCTGTATACTCTGGGCCTTCTCAGATTGAGCCACATGGGCCTTCTCGGCCTTCTCCTTGTTCCTAAGCTTGCTCTAGCAATTCTTGCTCAAGTGACCTCTCTTCCCACAATTCGAGCACTGGATCGGCCTGCCATCGGTCGACTCCTTTTTTTTTATCACCATCTTTCTTGTGCGTGCGCCTGTGAGACTTCCATAGTAGCAATTCTTGCTCAGGTGACCTCTTGAGCCACATGGGCCATCTCGGCCTTCTCCTTGTTCCTAAGCTTGCTCCAGAAATTCTTGCTCAGGTGACCTCTCCAATTCTTGCTAAGGTCCTCATGATATTTCTTACAATTAGGGCATTCAGGTTTGTTATACTCTGGGCCTTCTCGAATTGAGCCACATGGGCCTTCCTCAACCTTCTCCTTGTTCCTGAGCTTGTTCTAGCAATTCTTGCTCAGGTGACCTCTCTAATTCTTGCTCAGGTTGATATTTCTTACAATTAGGGCATTCAGGTTTGTTATACTCTGGGCCTTCTCGAATTGAGCCACATGGGCCTTCTCAGCCTTCTCTTTGTTCCTGAGCTTGTTCCAGCAATTCTTGCTTAGGTGACCTTTCTTCCCACAGTTCGAGCACTGGATCGGCCTGCCATCGGTCGATTCTTGCTTAGGTCCTCGTGATATTTCTTATAATTAGGACATTCAGGTTTGTTATACTCTGGGCCTTCTCGGATTGAGCCACATGGGCCTTCTCGGCCTTCTCCTTGTTCCTGAGCTTACTTCAGCAATTCTTGCTCAGGTGGATCTCCTTCTTCGCTCAGGTGGGTCCTCAGGTGGATCTTCTTCTTGCTATTCTTGCTCAGGTCCTCGTGATATTTTTTTACAATTAGGGCATTTCAAGTCTGTTATACTCTGGGTCTTCTCAGATTGAGCCACATGCGCCTTCTCGGATTGAGCCACATGGGCTTTCTCGGCCTTCTCCTTGTTCCTGAGCTTGCTCCAGCAATTCTAGATCAGGTGGATCTCCTTCTTCCTATAAAATTCTTGCTCAGGTCCTCAGGTGGATCTCCTTCTTCCTGCAATTCTTGCTCAGGTCCTCAGGTGGATCTCTCTTACAATTAGGGCATTTCAGGTCTGTTATACTCTGGGCGTTCTCTGATTGAGCCACATGGGCCTAACAGGGTGGATCTCCTTCTTCCTGCAAAATTCTTGCTCAGGTCCTCAGGTTGATCTCCTTCTTCCTGCAATTCTTGCTCAGGTCCTCAGGTGGATCTCCTTCTCCAGCAATTCTTGCTCAGGTGGATCTTCTTCGCTCAGGTAGGTCCTCAGGTGGATCTCCTTCTTCACTCAGGTGGATCTCCTTCTTCCTGCAATTCTTGCTCAGGTCCTCGTGATATTTCTTACAATTAGGGCATTTCAGGTCTGTTATACTCTAGGCCTTCTTGGATTGAGCCACATGGGCCTTCTCAGCCTTCTCGGCCTTCTCCTTGTTTCTAAGTCCTTCTTCACTCAGGTGGATCTCCTTCTTCCTGCAATTCTTGCTCAGGTCCTCGTGATATTTCTTACAATTAGGGCATTTCAAGTCTGTTATACTCTGGGCCTTCTCGGATTGAGCCACATGGGCCTTCTCCTCCTCATGATTTGGCAGTTTCTTTCGCTCGTTCGTTGATCGCGTGGCTTCGTCTTCGCCATTGTTTTGGGATTTTGAAGGGAGTGAGGCTTGCATTTGCATCATTGTTTCTCATGCGCAATCTGCATTTCTACCATCCTTTCTCTCCCTTCCATCTTTTCTTCTCCCATTTTCTCTTCCATTCTCATCCTCTTTCTTTCTTCCTCAAATTCCCTTTCCCGCCATTGAAGCTCTCTCTCTTCGAGCTCAAGTTCTTTGTTATCCAGTTGTTCATCCTTCTTTGATTGTCTTGTCTCCGATATCGCGATTTCGCCAAAACCGCTGCGTATCACCTCATTTCCAACGGCTTCCACTGCCTCATGACTACCGTCGTCGTCTTTCGCGCCCCCATGTTCTTTTGCTTTCAGATCTTCATTTTGGGCCATCGAGAAAATACCTTCGTTTGTTATGTCATCCAAAGCTAGGTTGATCATTTCTTCCTGTTGACTCTGGCAATTCGGAGGACAATGTCGACGAAAAAATAGGTCGAAGGTTTCTTCGAAAGAAAAATTAGCGGAAGTAAAAGGAGAGAGGGAGAGAGATTCACTCACATTTGCTGAAGACTCGATATCTTATTTTACTTCAGTTGAACGGTTTAAATAACAAATCTAATTACAAAAATAGAAAAACCAATTATACAAAAATAGAAGAAGTGGACGAAGACTTCGCCCAAATTGCCAAAACAATGGCCCCTATAATCACGCTCCTCCATTCGCATGAATTCAGATGTTTTTACAAACCTAACTAAATAAGGCATGACTTTTATTTAACAATCTCCTCCTAAAAGTTGTACCTTATTATTTGAACTCCGATCTTTGAGCGTAGTTCTTCAAATTTCACCTGCGCCAGGGACTTGGTGAAAATGTCTCCAAGTTGTTCCTCTGTTCGGATGAAATCAATCTTGATGAGCCCTCGATCTGCACATTCTCGAATGTAGTGGAATCTGATTTCTATGTGCTTGCTCCGATCGTGCAAAACTGGATTTTTAATCAGGGAGATCGTAGCTTTCTCTCTCGATGAGTTCTTCCATCAGTCGTGCAAGCCAGATCCCTTGTGTTGCTGCCATCGAAGCGGCGATGTATTCTACTTCGCAGGTAGACAAAGCAACTACCTTCTGTTTTGTTGATTGCCAGCAGATCGCGCCGCCTGTGAGAAAGTAGATCATTCCGCTGGTGCTCTTACGATCATCAACGTCAGCGGCCATGTCACTATCACTGTATCCGACCAGCTTGAGTTTCTCCTTTCCGCTCCCTGCGCAGTATCTTACGCCCCAGCCTTTGGTTCCGGCTACATAGCGTAGGATGCGCTTGACAGCCACTAGATGCTCCTCCCTAGGTGCTTCCATAAACCTGCTCACATATCCAACAGAATAAGCAAGATCAGGCCGAGAGTTTACCAGATAGCGCAGACTCTCGACAATGCTGCGGTAATTGGTGGAGTCGACTGTCGTCGTAGTGCCGGCCTTCTTTAGTTGGAGTCGGGCTTCCATTGGCGTCCTGGTAGGATTACTGTCCACAAGCCTAGTTGTGTCCAGCAGCTTCTTCGCATATGCACTTTGGCAGATGGAGATGCGGGAAGAGTTCTGTTGCACTTCGATGCCGAGGTAGTAGCTGAGCACGCCGAGATCGCTCATCTCAAAGTTTTTCAACATCTCCTTCTTGAACCTTCCGAGGACTCCCACGTCGCCTCCAGTGATTATGAGGTCGCCGACGTACACTCCCACGATCAGTCGCTTCTTGCCGTGGCCGTGCGTGTACATGCCATGCTCAGAGGCACAACGTTTGAATTTCAGTGACAGTAGGGTACTGTCGAGCTTCGCGTTCCAGGCTCGTGGAGCTTGTCGAAGCCCGTAGAGTGCTTTGTGTAGGCGCAGTACCTTATTAGAGTTGTCGTTGTCCAGGAAGCCAGGTGGTTGTCAAACATAGACGGTCTCCTTCAACTCTCCGTTAAGGAAAGCAGACTTTACGTCCATATGGTGAACCTCCCAAGAGTAATGTGCCGCAATTGCCAGCAAGAAACGAACGGATTCTAACCTTGCTACTGGCGCAAATACCTCTTCGAAGTCCACTCCTTGGTTCTGGACGTAGCCCTTCGCCACCAGACGGGCCTTGTGCTTCACAACTTCTCCTCCTGCATGTCATCTCCTCCTGCATTGCCTTCAGCCAGCACGGGTTCTTTTCTGCTTCGGCGAAGGTGTTCGGTTCATCTGGCTGATGGCATGTAGTTCGGCCACTTCTTCGAGCTCGCGCGCTGCCAGTCCAGGTGGTTCACCTCCACCCACTAGGTCATCCATCCTCCGGTACCTGGCCTCCAGATCAGTATCGTGATCGGCATCCAGCGTCGAATCCGCAGTCTGTGGTGTTGTGTTCGGTTCATCTGGCTGATGGCATGTAGTTCGGCCACTTCTTCGAGCTCGCGCGCTGCCAGTCCAGGTGGTTCACCTCCACCCACTAGGTCATCCATCCTCCGGTACCTGGCCTCCAGATCAGTATCGTGATCGGCATCCAGCGTCGAATCCGCAGTCTGTGGTGTTGCGAATTCCACTGGTTCAGGTGGTGCACCTGCTGGCGACGGTGACGTCTCCTGATGCTGGGCTCCGCCTTCTTCTGGCTCGGTGACGAGGTACTCCACCGTGAATTGATAGATTAGGTCTGCCTTGATCACGTGCTCGCGCGCTGCCAGTCCAGGTGGTTCACCTCCACCCACTAGGTCATCCATCCTCCGGTACCTGGCCTCCAGATCAGTATCGTGATCGGCATCCAGCGTCGAATCCGCAGTCTGTGGTGTTGCGAATTCCACTGGTTCAGGTGGTGCACCTGCTGGCGACGGTGACGTCTCCTGATGCTGGGCTCCGCCTTCTTCTGGCTCGGTGACGAGGTACTCCACCGTGAATTGATAGATTAGGTCTGCCTTGATCACGTCATTCCACTACCAGAAGGTGCTTTCGTCGAAGACGACGTCGCGAGACACGTGAGCTCGCCCCCCTACAGGATCATAGAGTCTGTACGCCTTGCTCCCGGGTTTGGGGACGTGTTACCTTCATGTACACGCGGAAATGATGTACTGTTGGTTTTTTGTTGTACCAGGCCTCATATGGTGTCTTCCCGTCGAGGCTTTAGACAGCCGTCCATCATTACTGCCTTCTCCCCAGAATCTCCCAACCAATGACCTCGCTGTTCCGACAATGGTCTGATTTTGGTGCTCTACCACTTCGTTCTGTTGGGGGGAGTAAGGCGCCGTTGTATGACGAGCCGATCTCGTCGCAGTACTTACTGAAACGTTCCAAGGTGAATTCTCTGGCCTCGGTCTGTGCGCAGCACTCGCATCTTCTTCTCACATTCGGCCTCCGCTCGTGCCGCCTCACTTTTCGTTTGCAGCAGGGTCAGCCACATGAAGCGGCTTTTGTCATCGACTAACAAGAGGAAGAGACTCTTACCCCGCCTGGGGTCGCCGGTTTGATGGGCCCGTAGATATCACCGTGTACAAGCTCCAACGGCTCGGTAGGATGTTCGAGACGGAAAGGGTGTGCGCCTCTGTTTGCCGATGAGGCACCCGTCGGACAGCTTGTTCACGCCTTTGATTGTTGGCAAACCGTGCACCAACTCCTTCTGTAGCTTTTCTTCTAGGGCAGGAAAGTTTAAGTGCCCGTACCTTGCGTGCCACCTCCAAGATACCTCTTTGGTCTTAGCCGAACCTATCTCATCGAGTTGACCCAGGCTCATAAGGTTAGCCTTGAGCCTCGGGATGAAGTAGACGTTGGTGGTGGCCACATGGGCCTTTTCGCCCTTCACCAGCAATTTCTGCTCAAGTGTCCTCTCTTCCCACAGTTCGGAGCTGTCATTGTGGTCGTCGGCTCCTTTTTTGATTCCCATCTTTTCCGCGCGGGCCTGCCATTGGTCGCGGACTCCTTCACTCGCTCAACAATTCGACGCCCGTCATCACGGTGTCGGCCACGGCCTCTTCGTGGTGGGGTGATGGAGATGCCGGCACTTTGCGGCGTGGAGGAGTGAGCGAGCCTGCTCGAGACGGACCCCACGCGATATATTTATTTTTGCGCTTTGCATTTTCTTCTACTCGAACCTGAGATCTGTGTGTTGTTAGGTCGACGCTCTAACCACTTGAGCTATTCAACTTGATTGTTGATAAGATTGGCTCTACCGATCACTTCAACGAGGCTCTGATACCACTTGTTGACTCTGACAATTCGGAGGAGAATGTCGACCAAAAAATAGGCCGAAGGTTTCTTCGAAAGAAAAATTAGCGGAAGTAAAAGGAGGGAGGGAGAGAGATTCACTCACATTTGCCCCTAGAATCACGCTCCTCCATTCGCGTGAATTCAGATGTTTTTACAAACCTAACTAAATAAGGCATGGTTTTTGTTTAACACTTCCAGCTTTTTATCGGCTCAATAATCGCTTGCGAAATGTCTCACTCTGCCACAATTGTAACATTTGTCGGAGTTACAATCATTCGCATAGTGACCATCTTCTTTGACTGCGTCCTCTTCCACGCCAATTTGCTTGGCTCGACTATCTCTTCTCCTTATAGTATCCTTCATTACTGCTGCCTTGACCACCTTGACCATTTCCGCAGCTTCCACGACCATTTCCGCGGCTTCCACGACTACAACCTCTACCTTGAAAATTTTGAGAGTAGAGTACCTTTTCATCTTTGATTGATGCTTGGTTTGAACTGCTTGATCAAGTGTTTCCTCCTTCTTCTTACGTTGCTCGTGTGCCTCGTGAGAACCGGCGAGCTCATCGACCGTGAACGTCGCTAGGTCCTTTGACTCTTCTATCGTACATACAACATTCTCAAAGTTATTGGTTAATGACCGCAAAATCTTCTCCACAATCCGCGTCTCGGGTAACATTTCTTCGTTTCGGTTGAGTTGGTTTACCACGGTCTGTACACGTGTGATGTAGTCGGATACACTTTCTAACTCCTTCATCTTCATGCTCTCCAACTCGCCATGAAGAGTTTGGAGACGCACTTGCTTGACTCGGTCGGTTCCTTTGAATACTTTTCCTAAAGTTTCCCACGCTTCTTTTGAAGTAGTTCCACTAACAATCTTCTCAAAGCTCGACTCAGCAACAGCTCGGACAACATGTATAGTGTCGTCTTATCCTTTGATCGCACCTCTTTTAACGCCTTGTTTTATGTCGCCGTATAACCCGTGGTATCTTATGGTTCTTCGAAACCTTCTTCGACCACCTCCCATGCATCTTGAGAGTCGAGAAGAGCTTTCATTTGAATGCTCCAATTCTCGTAGTTTGTCTTCATTAGTCGAAGTAGCGGCATTTGACCCGTCACATACGCTATTGGCTCTAATACCAATTTGTTAAAATAAAACTCACTAATAAATCTCACACACTAACGATAGAACGCTCTAATACTAATTTGTGAAAATTCTACTCGCATATTTGTGAAGGAGATGTCAAACATGGAGAAACAAAGAGATAAAGAGACAAAGAACAAAAAAAAAAAAAAAAAAAAAA
>NW_019268519.1:6507984-6515777 GCF_002738365.1 Cucurbita moschata | reverse complement strand
AAAAAAAAAAAAAAAAAAAAAAAAAAAAAAAAAAAAAAAAAAAAAAAAAAAAAAAAAAAAAAATTCTATTTCTTCATGTATTTCCTTTTTTTTTTTTCTTTATTCTCTATACTCTTTTTTCTTTTCCGTCTGAATTTACAAGAGAAAGCCTAGGTATTTATAACCTTTTCTAACTCTAGGTACGAGAGAGCCACCATATACCTGCCATTATTTCTACAAAGGCGGTTGGCCTTCTCTTTTAACTTTTAAAATTAAACTCTCCTAACAAATTAATTAAAATTAGCATTTAACATTTTAAATTTATTCAATCGGGCGACACGAGTATTGAAGACAAGCTTAGAGTTAAGTCAGAAGTCGGAGTTTTAATATGAGTTTCAGCATGCCACTCTGGAGTTAAATTCGTCTACATGAAAGATGAAACTCACCAAATTTGGTGTCAATTGAATATCCGACGGACGCTCCACGAGGTTGTATAACTGCTTAGCTAAAAATGACGTCTACTCTAAAAAGATTGGAAATGCCTCATAATGTACAACAGAGAGAGACCCTATGGCCTAAGCGAGCTACCATGTGGCACATATGTGTATCACAACACGGGCAAGCGTAGTGAGACAAGCAACTCAGACGACTTCCTTTGAAATATGTCCTTCAAGGATAATATCGGATGACACAAGTATGGCAGCATTGCACCCCAGCGCATGTGACAGAGGTTGGTATATGCACTTGTTATCAAGTATAAAGTCCGTAAATGACATGGCATGGACATGAGAGAGTTCATGCCTCAATGAGAACCCGAATGGATGGATGTTCGAGATGCCCCAATAAAAGGAGAAACTCGCCTAAGACCCTTTTGGATTCGTTCTTGATTTCTCGTTATTGGGATTATATTCCAAGTCTAAAGTTACCTACGAGTGTGAAGAATATGAAATTTTAGATTTATCTCTTAAACAACTTTAAATATGATATGAAGCTTTTTGCCAATGAAAAGTCCACACAATTCCAAGAAATTTGGTTGATAAGAACACATAAACAGTATCTCTTCATAATACCTTATGACAAAAACCATCCTCCCAATTTCATAAGCTTCTTCGACAGTTCAAGTACCGAACTACGCTACGCAATCGATCAAAACGATCAACCCGAAAAGAGATAAGAATAACCAAAGAAGAAAAGAGTGTAGTAGAAGTGCAAAAATGAACAAATTACAATCACCATGAGTTAATAAGCAAACTTTTTCATATATTCTAGAACATATGTATAAACATATAGAATCACAATATCATGGATGTTTCCCCAACCATGTTCTGAAATTAGCTATATATATAATATGTCACTAAGCAGGAACGAAACCAAGCTACCGAAAAAGTTACTCGTAAACTTGGATCTTCCTCTACGTCACGTTGCAGCGAGATGCCAGGGGAGGTGATGTTAAACTGGAACTCTGCTGCACTTAAACCTATGCTGCTCTTGCTGCCATAGAGCCATAGCAACAACCAAAACCTAGAAGAACGCAACCCGATCCAACTAGATGCTGAATCGTTGTACTGTCGAGTCTGGTGACTGAGTTCAGCCATCTTTTACACCAACAAGAATCAGACCCAAAGGAAGAAGATAAACGACATGATAATCAACGAAATGGTAAGTCGTATTACTAAACAAATTCTTAAACGACCCGCGAGGAGGAATGTTACGGTTCTGTTAGATATGTCTGCCTGCAGATAATGCAAACTCTATTAACAGTCAGAACTCACGAATTCACTTATCTCGTCCATGACGGTATAGAAGTGCTCGGTATTCGGTAGCAAGTAGAAGCCAACTGTTGCTTGATCAAGATACAAAAGTTTCACCTTCTGGCCATCCTTCTCGAGCCCTTTAGCATAAGCTAATTGCCAGTCTTTGACGAGATCGAAACCAGCCACCACGACAAGGCTCTTTGGGAACTTGATTTTTTTGAGGCTATTACCTCTCGGGCCGAAGGGATTACATGCTGGATGATCCCTATCTTCCCCTTCAGGAAGGAAGGCCCTCCAATACCAGTCTCTATCCCGAATGGTAACGAAATACTTTCCATCCAACCGAACCTCAGATTTAGTTCTTTCCTGCCCTCCAAACATAGGATTGAGAAGTATATTACCGAATACTTCGATCCCCGACTTTACTGCTCTCGATGCAACATGGTGTACGATGTTTCCACCTGAACTATCGCCAGCCAAATAAATATAGGTCTTCGAGTCTTTACTTCGAAGCCATGATTTTGACTTTACCCAATTGAGCGCAGTCCATCCATCATCATAAGCACAAGGATAACGATTCTCAGGCGCACGCCTGTAGTTCACAGAGACGACAACAGCCTTGCAAATGCTGACTAATCGACGGCATAGCGTATCATAGATAGCACTGTTAGCAGAGGAATGAGCAAAGCTTCCACCATGAAAGAAAATAATAACAGGGGCAACAACCTCAGAATCCACAGGCTTCTCAAGATCAACAATGTAAGTACTCTGAGATTCATCTCCAATGGCGGGTCGATATATTCGACAAAGGAGACCAGTAGCTCGATCGATAACGACATCAAATGAGAAAGTCCCATCAACAGGGTTAGCATTGGCTGGGACTTTTCGGTCAAGAAACTCGGCCAAATGGCGATTGAACGTGCCATCAGGGCGACGAAGAAGATTGTAAGCCAACTTAAAGTTGGAAATAAGAACCCAGGTATTAAGTGGAACCACCATCTATGCAGCAAACAAGCATATCCAAAACAATCTCAGAAATTCTCAAACAAAATCCTAAATCAAACAGTCAAAAACCATCTCCCAAGAGAGCAATATCCAAAGAAAACACAAAGAATGGAATTAATCTTCCCATATATCAGCAAGAACAACAACAAAAACAAAACACAACCAATTTCAGCTCGAACCAGACATAAACACACTCGAACAATTATAGAAACCTGTCGGTCAATCCGTAATCAACACCAAACACTAAATGCTTTCAGATCAACACCCAAACCCACATAACATCAAAGAAACCCAAAATTTACAAAAACCCTCCCAAAAAAGGGGGAAAAGAAAAAACAAAAATCAGAGTCAACGATTGATCGGCTAATAATAGAAAGAAACGCAGGGGCAAAAGGGAAGCGACTCAAATGAGCACAAACAAAATTAGAAACAAAATTAATTAAACAAATCAGAGTAGTACCTTAGAGTCGTTGAGGTTGATTTGATTACTTCCAGCCATCATGAATCAAAGCAGAGATAACAAAAACAAAAACAAAAGCAAAAATCCCTGGGAGAAATGGAAGAGAAAGTTCAAGATCTTGAAACAGAAGCAAAATCTGAGTTCAAAATCGCAAACATAACGAAGGAAGAAGCATTTGCCGCGTAACTTGGTTATATGAGGCTCCAAACTGTGAAGATCAATAAGAGAGGAGAGGGTGCGAAGGATAAGACGAGAGGCGCAAATTAGCACAAAAGTGAAGGGAAATGGTAAAGTGCGCTTTGGAGAGGAAAGAACCAAACGAGAGAGACGACAAATTGAGAGGCCGAAAGGAAAACTTGTTGCGTGGGTCCGTCCCAATCCAAAATTTAAAGTCTAATTAATTCTTATTCTAAATTAAATATTTATAACGTCATAAATGTTTTTTTTTTGTAATTTTTTTAACTTTTTGTTATATTTGTAAATACATATTAATTTAATGAAGGTTTAAATATTAAGTAAATTCTTTTACTTTAATTTTTTTTTATTTTATGTCCTTTGATTATCAAATATTAATTATTTCGCTTATTTAATTTGATAACATATTAAAATAAATATTAAAAAGGATAAAAAAAAATTAATTATTATTTTTCTTTATATATATATATACACTGATAGGACACTAAACTTTCTCATGCACGCGTGCGTGCGTGGTGGCTGATGGGAGAGCACGTGACAACTGAGAATGGAGCTCTCTTAATTACTATTGTACCCTTCTATTCTTTCTTTATTTACGAAAATATCATTGCCTTTTCCGAAATTTTCATGTTTGATAAAACTTTTAAATTAAAAAAAAAATCATTTTGGATAATTGTTCAATAATAATATTTTGTATTGATCTTAAAATTATTTTAGATTGAGCTAGTTTGAGCCCACGTAGGCAAATTTAGTAATGGTTGGAATTTTCTTCTTATTAAGTAGTTCAGATAATGGTCAGCCTCATGACTAGATTAGATACATATGAATTTTGTTGTAACGTGCGATTTAATGTGATTGTGCATGCATTTGTTATCTATATTGGAAAGTCGTATATAGATGTCATGCATATTTATGAAGGATACGCTATTCATTTAGTTTCATGATCCTGATATCCCAAATACGACAAGAATTAGCTTCATTGACTACGTGCCAAATTTTACCATCTCGGTAAAGCCTCCCACGACTCTCACTTACGCACCACCAGAGAATTAGTACATTCGGTAAAATGGGTTAACGGGACATAGTGACCACAGAAAAGTGGTATATTTTTTCAATAATTATTTAAATTTTATAGATTCGCGTTGCATGTTTATTTGTATATATGCATATCTATCATCATTAGAAGGTTATTTACGGAATATTTTTAATATTTTACCTCTACTATAGCTTACATTTTCTTCGAATAACGATAATAAGAATAACGTATGAGATGAGTGACGAGTCGTATAATGATTGAGTTACGAAATCTATGTCGGTATGTCTCTACATTTATTTTATGTCTCAGGCAATTTAATATATTTTATTTTGGAGCTGCCATTTTAGTTTCACAAAATTAACGTAGGTCAACGACCTCTTATAGATTATTTGTCTAATCATAGAAAAGTTTTTAAGCCACCCAACATAGAATTGCTTCAAGTAAAACACGATTAAACTTGGAGTTCTTATGATTGAGCTACCGTATTTTTATAGTCGTTATCATTTATGTACCTCTCATTTATTCAGATGTTACCAAGTCTCGTATTTTTGCATACTATTAAATTTATAATAACGTTATTTTTTGATATAAAAGAAAATATTTAAAAATATGTGGGAAAATAATAATGAGGGGTTTTTCTTTTTGGATTTTATTAATTATACCAGTTAACATTTTGTGGTGGTGAAGTATGAATGATGAAGTATAGCCTTATCCTTCCACCTCTTACAAACCGTTCGAATATATTTCTTAACGAGTTGAGCTAATTATTTTTTGTTTGATCGTTAATTTAGTGTAATTTTCGACTCGAGTTTGATTGTTCTTGCACAAATTTTTTAAAATTTAAAAATATAGTCTGTATTTATTAGATTTTTAGGTTTTTTCTATTTCCTTTTTAATTATACATTTTAAAATATTTTTGTAATGATCCTTTTTTTTTTATTAAAATAAGGAGTTCGTTGTATGCATGACATGTCTAATATATGTAGAAATTCTTTAAAATATTTCACTATAAACGTTACTAAGGACTTAAACGTTCACAAAATTTCATTCAAAATCAAAAAGTAACATCAATCAGATAGCGAAATTGAAAAATAGAAAAACAACTGCTCTTAACAAGAATTTAAAAGAAATGCATACACCCTTATATAACTTATCCTAACTTTATTAATATACTCACTGTTGTGGTCGAAAAATGCAGTCACATGCAATTATGATGGACTTATCTTTTCGTAACTATTCATTCGACTCTACTTTTCAGTCAAGACATGGTTGAATGTGTAGTAGTTCTGTACATATAGCTCATAAATGCGTACATGAACCTACCAGGCAAACTCGTATATTGTGAGACCCCACATCAGTTGGAGAAGGAAACGAAACATTTCTTAGGAGGGTGCGAAAACTCTCCTTATAGACATATTTTAAAACTGTGAGAGGGAGCTCAGAAAAGAAAACCCAAAAAAGACTTTATCTACTAGCGATGAACTTGAGTTGTTACATATACGTTAGCGTAAGCTCACACTATCAAAACCGATAGAGGGAAAAGAGCCTATATCATATCATAGTACGCATTCGTACTAGTCATATCGGGAAAGTATTTTTAATTTGTGTTTAATGGATATTAATAAAAGGGTTAGGTGAGAGAAATAGAGTAGGGCTAGAGAGAGAAAGAGAGGGTTATTTGTTGAAGGGATTTGAATGTGGCCTACAAAATAGAGGATTGTGAAATTTCCAGAAGTTGTACCAAAGTACGTGACTGTACTTGGAATCCTTTCCCAATCCCATTTTTTAAAATTAAAATATATATTATATATATTTTTTCTATTTTCTTCTTCAAAAAAAAAAAAGAAAAGAAAAAAACTCCAAATTTGGTGGTCAATCAATTTATATTGAAAAGGATGGCTCATACAAAGAGATGGATGTTAATTATGTTCCTTTTTGTATTTTAATTTATGCAAGAAAAAATGGGAATTGGATAATTTTATTAATAAATAAATAAAATAAACAGTTGAATTGATAATAGTAGTCGGAGGTAAATGATGTGAAACCAATCGTTGGCTTAGTCATGTGACACCAATGATTGAGATGAGCTCGAAGAATTTATTTGAATTTAATATAAAAGATTTTCTTATTATTGATACGTTTAGAGGAGCTGATCGAGCTTTAACCATCATAGCTATTTACTTAGTATTTTTATATTTATTTATGTTACTCTTTCCATTCACGTAGGACCTGAGTTACACGATAAATGGTAAGTGGGTACCAAAATTAAGAAACTATGGAGCTCAAATCAAAGTAAAATAAATTTAAAAATATTAAAAGTAGAAAAAAAAAAGCATTAGAAGACAAAAATATTTATATTTAAGGTGTCAAAATATATAGCATTTATTGTGAAAAATGTGATCCTAGTTTAAAGTTATGTCTATATTTGGTTTGCGATTTTCCTTATTTAAGAATGCAACTGTCCTCTCCCACATAAATCAAACCTACCCATTTTAATTTTATAAATTACAAAATGACAAACTAAATAAATTTAGGTAAAAAATCATGATTTAACTTTAAATTATCGAGAAGATGTTCGTAGCTAACCATTATCGTTTATCCTAATTATCAATGAGATGTTCATTATCAAAATCTGATATCTTTATGTTGGATTTGAGGCCATTAATTAGTCGAGTAATGAGAAACTTTTTAATTTAGTTTTCAGAAGGTCTTAGCTTTACCAGTTATGTGAATTTAGCGTTCAATTTGATATTAGTAAAAATGGATAGAGGCATTCAAAACATCTGATGACTCGAGATATTCAATCCGTTGAGTTCAAATAAATGAAAATTTATAGATTGAGTTGGTTCATAAGTTTCCTTTTAAAACTAGATTAGGTTAAATAAAATCCGCTGAAATCATGGTTAATTTTAAAATAAAGTGTATACTTCTCTATTATTTATTTTTCGACAATTTTTTTTTTATAAAAAATTATTTGGAAGGTATTATTTTTCAAAATATGCACGGTTGCAAATTTTAAGTAAATGATTGAAAATAAGTAAACTAACATGGAAGTCATGGGTGAGAGTTGGTCCAATGCTTCGAGCGAAACCCATGTCCATGGTGTGATGAACAGTGTGTACAGGGCTTAGGTGCACATTCACCACGATATGCTAATCCGTGATTACGAGTTCATATTCTCGAGTTGTAGAGAACAATCCGAACTGAGGCAATATTTTCGGATTCGCTTCATCTTATAGTCTTGCTTCCCATTGTAATTGTTATTGTAGCACGTGTGTGGCCCATCTCCACCTTCCTCCAGTATATCACTAGCAGTCCCTCGTGACGGCACACACTTTTTTTTTTTTTTTTTTTTTTTTTTTTT
>NW_019268519.1:6498202-6507133 GCF_002738365.1 Cucurbita moschata | reverse complement strand
TTTTTTTTTTTTTTTTTTTTTTTTTTTTTTTTTTTTTTTTGTTTTGAAGCTGTTTTGGCAAAGTGTACTAAACCCACTTTGTACCGCACCACTAGGTGGCTCCCCATTTATTTTTATTAAAAAAAATGGTATTAATGACTTGAACCACCCAACAAAAAAAAATTGTAGTTGGATTGAGGGATTAAAAAAAAAACAAAGAAATTAAAAATAATAAAATAACAAAATAATATGAAATTAACCCAAATAATAAAGAAACATGAATACTGATTCTTAATATATTTTATATGTTTTTATATGGCTCGGGTCAATCCGAGAGTTTTGCTCCACGAATCCGAAATCGAACTGATTCAATTCGAGTTCAGAAAAATAAACCCAACCCTACTCGAAATGCTAATCCACCCCAACCCAATCCTTATAGTTCAGGTTGGGTGGTTTGGGTTATCCAGTTGAATGTACACCCCTATAACTAGATCTAAAAAATGTCTCAACCCGACTCACCCAAATCAATTCTCGGAGGAGGGTAAAAAAGACATTTACTTTTCCTATTATTTAATGAGAAGGAGAGAGAAAGGGCAATTTGGGAAAAGAAAAAGAAGAGAGAGAGGGTGAGAAGTAGTACATTAGCAAGGGGGAAGGGAGTGCCATAATTATTGGAATCCCTCCCAATGGGTTAGTTTTGGCAGCATTGGGCATTAGGTCAACAACTAGGAACAGTTTTTGGCTCTTTATCAATTTTATTCTCTTTCCACCAATATATATATATATTCATTTTTTTCTTTTTAAAAAATTGCATTTTAATAATATAATTAATCATGTCCTCCAATTTTTCACCTCCTTTCCAATATGCTTCCCCACTTGTTTTATTTATTTATTTTTTAAATAAAAAAAAACTATTTTTTATGGCCCAAAAAATTACACCTCACCCTCCTCCTTTCACTATCTATTTTGTCTTCTTCCTCCTCAATTTTTGGCTCTCTCTCTCCCCTCATACAAAATAAACTATAAAAAATAAACCATATACGTCATTTTCATATTTATAACATTATATTTTAACAAAAAAAATTCGTTACTTAATTAATTAAAATTAATGATCACTATATCAAATTTATAAACTAAAAATAGAAAATATATATATATATATTAAATAACTAAATAATTAATATATTATTTTTAGAATGTACTTTTAAAATATTTTTATTATTTTTATTATTTAATTTTGAAAATGGGTTGCTGTGGTATTTTTGTAATTTTATCATAATTGTATGATGGGCTCAGTTTGTTTGGGGAATGGCCCAATAGCTCCTTTTTGTGTTGGGGCCACACATGGGCTTTACTTAATAAAGGAAACATTGCATGCGGTTGGAAATGGAAAATAACAAAAATATAGTTTTTTTTTTGTTTTTTTTTTTATTTTTAACAAAAATTTATAATAAATAATATATTTTAATGAAGTTTTATACTTAACGATTCACCTACCTGTTTTTAGTCTGGATCGAGTCCTTGTTTCAACTATTTTATTGTCTCGTAGGCTTGTTTGCTAGGGCCTCTCTATTGGTATTAAGGTGTATTAGCTAACCTTAACCTTTATCTATTGGTTCCGTTTATGCTTGCTATAAATTTTGGAATTGTATGTATGGTTTGTTCTTGGTCATAGGTCAAATATGCTCCGTCTACTGAATTCTCTGATAGTTTGAAGTAGCATACAACTCGAAAGTTAGGAATACTAATTGTTCCTGACTTAGCACACAACATGTTGTTAGATTTCGCATCTAAGAATCAACTCATAAGCATATATTAGAGACGTGGATCGTGCATAATAATCAAGAATTTCTATGTATGCATTCACAATTATTATAGTTTAAATCATACAATTCTTATGTTTATCAAACCAAGCTCCTAATCACATTGTTAACATGCTTCATGTCACAATTATACTTTCTCAAGACGACACGCACTCTCACAACTGATTGAGTTAGCCAATTCGAATTCATGTCACCTTCGACCGAACGACGCGTACCCAAGCCTACGGACCCACTTTAAGAAGAATATTTTAGACAATGAGAGCATAGAGATTTTAAAAAGTAAGTTTGAAAGGAATGTTATAGGCTAGCAAGCAAGAAAGACAACACAAAGATTTAGATAACATACAACTCCGGATAGGTAAAATTGACAACTAGTCGCATTCTTCTATAGTACATTTTTAGGCATTTCAAATCTACCAAGAGTAGACATGATTTTTTCGAACGTACTCTAAAATTATAAGTTAATACAACAAGAAAGTGATAAAGAAGTACATCATATATACAAGGGTCTGAAATGACATGGGCATACAACCATGAGCAAGACACCTTGGACAAGCATGGTAGTGACATCCTCCCCCACCTTATTGGTCACCATCCTTGTTAACCATCTATTTAACTCAACAATTTGATGTGTAGTTGACTTCAAGTCATCGGCACCTTCCTAATTGATTTCTACTTTTGGTAGCTCTTTCCACTTGATTAAGAATTCTTGAACATTCTACTGTTGGTTGCCGATGCGATGTGTTTGCTCAGCTAAAATCTCTTATACTTCTTTGACATTGTTACCCTTCATCATGACCGGATATCGTCACTTTATTGTGCATGTGGTCGTCATTGTTAGAGTGATATGTATTCAAATTACTGACAAGGATGACAGGATGAATTTTCATCCATGCCGGTAATAGAAGCTGATATGAAGTCTTCCTTACTTTTTTATGACGTTGACTAGTCCTTCATACTTTTGCACTATTTTTTGGTTAGAGGAAGTTCAGGACACCTCGGTTCCAACATCGGGAGTGGAACAACTTGAATTTGAAGAGGAGGTTGGGGATACGCCCGAAACTAGCGAGGGGACCGTACCACAGCCATCAAGAACAAAAAGACGCCGAAGGAAGGCCAAGGCCTGAAGGTTGCTCGATACACCCCCTACTACTCCCTTCTCCGAGGAGGTCCCATCAGTTCCAACCACTTGCACAGCAGTCCCACTAAACCAGCCGTTAGCCACGCCCACAGTAGAGATGTTTCAGACGTTCATGATGACCTCGATGGAAAATCAGGCTCTGACAAACCAAATGATACAAACTATGATGGCTAATCAGTCAGCAAGGCAAGGGGCAAAAGATTCAAGGACTATGACTATGGAGTCTCGCTACCTAAGAGATTTTCAGAGGCATAAACCATCTTCCTTTGACGGAGGCAAGGTGGATCCCATTGCCGCTGAGAATTGGCTATAGGCCAGAGAAACGGTCTTCCATTTTATGAATTGCCCGCTAAAGTATCAAGTCTATTGTGGGACGTATATGCTGAAAGGAGAGGCGCACTTCTGGTGGAAGGGTGCTCAGAAGACCATTATACCATAAGGAGAGTTTATTACCTGGTGCTAGTTTAAAGATGCTTATCTCTGCAAATATTACCCAATCACTGCTAGAGTGAAAATGTAGGCATCATTCCTCGAGCTGAAACAGGGAGATAGGTCAGTGGAGGAATATAACTTAGAGTTCAATAAGTTGGCAAGGTTTTCTCCAGCCTATGTTAGTTTTGATGAGTTGAAGGCTGAACGATTTATTGCTGGCCTGAGGGAGGAACTGAAGGGGAATGTGTCAGCCCAATCATCCTTCGACTATGCAAAAGCCCTTCAAGTGGCGACCCTGCTCACACGCCCTGCACCGACAAGCGACAGTTGGGAACAACACAATCATCCCACACTGCAGCCCAGGGAAAGGGGACAGACCGTAGCCACCCCAGAACTGGTAGACCGCCCCGTGGCCGCACTGATAAATGAAGAAGAGCCCTGGTACAGAACATGACCCTTTGTCCTAACTATCGACGTCCTCACACTGGGGAATGCAGGGCAGAAACAGACGCCTGCTACAAATGCGGCAGGTAGGGCACTTTGCAGTGGATTACCCTCAGAGGAATGATCAGCGTATCAACCAGCCTGCAGCACAGTGATCACTTGTGGATGTATATAATAAAATGATGTAAAATTCACAAGAATAAGTGCAAGTATACACTATCACAAGTAGCAAGTAATAAGTAAATTATCGATTCCACAGGGAACCTATCTTTTTGGTTAATTTTATAGCTGGAAACTAAGCGAGTTTTTGGGTAACATCTAAATGGGTGTTGAAGATTTTATCTATTTAAACAAAACTAAAACAGAGTGCCACTACTGTCGAAAAACAGAAAATGATGAGAAAATCAACTCTAATGAAGGTTCGGCTAGGAGAGATTAAATAGATAAGTTGTTGAGTTTTGTGGTAGATTTTAGTTCCTTTTAATAGATTCTCAAGCCCACTTCCGAGGGTCATGAATGGTGGTTATTTTCATAATCGTTGTAATTTCTATTAACAAGGCTCTAGAAGAAGAATTATTCCTAACCCTTCTATTATCCTTCAAGTCTCCTTGCTATGGAATTAGAGTATTAAAGAGGATTTCATTGCTCCCTCTCTTCTCCCGAATAAGAGAATAACTATGTATGTTAAGTAGCTAATTAAACATACATGTAAATCATTAACAACAACTCTTTAATAAACTAAAATCATACCGTCAACATACTTAAACTATATAAAACTCTCTCGCCTCCCTTGTTAAGTTTAGCTCTCCATACAAACTGAATTAAACAGAGAAATCCGCATCTTCATCATGTAAAATTGATGGAATAAGGAAAGAGAATAAGGAAATAGAGAGTTATCCTAGTTTGTTGTCGTTCGTCAATGGAAGTTCCCTTCTCTTGAGCTCTCACGTCCACCTCTTTGCCTTAATCAATCCTTGTTTGTCTCATTTTCCTTCTGCTGTTTCAACAACGGCTGGATTAGGGTTTTCTTCTTCTTCTTCTCTGGTTTCACAGCAGTTCACTACAGCTGCTACTATGTAATTCAATTTCCCCCCCCCCCCCCCCCCCCCCCCCCCCCCCCCCCCCCCCCCCCCCCCCCCCCNCCCCCCCCCCCCCCCAAAATGTGGCTCCCCTCCTCTTGGTCTTTCTTTCCTTTTATATTGAGCATGGGTTCCCCTTTAGGGCTGAAAAGGAATAAGTAGTCCACATAAGATGTTCCTCATTGGGTAGTCAATGACCCACTTAGACTGCTGACGTGGATTTAAAATTTCCATGTCATCCCCCATTTGTTTCCAAATTTGCTACTCCCACATGGTTTAACATAAATATCTGAAATTTTACCACATAACTCAATTAAATATACAATTAAGATCGATTTATGTCAAATCATATTTTTTTCATGTTGGACCGCAATAAACGATTTCATGCTCACCAAGTAGAATAAATGGGGTAATAAATGAGTAAATGGTGAATAAGAGTGCAGTATTAACTACAAAAAGACTTGATATGACTCTACTTTTAGAGAGTTATCATACAGCATAAGAGGGGCTAGGGTGCTCAACATCAGCAAGGGTGAGCTGTAGCCCATGCAACGACAACTAGACAAGCTAACCAGCCTGATGCAGTTGTCACAGGTACGCTACCCGTATTGGCCATCTTGCTTTAGTATTGTTTGATTCGGGTTCAACGCATTCGTTCGTATCTGAGGAGTTTGTAAAGTTAGCACACCTAAAGAAGAACTTTTAGAGATTACCCTGTCAGTGTCCACCCTTGCTCATGAGCTGTTGTTAGCTACCCATAGGGTTAAGGGAGGTGGTGTAACAATATTAGGACGTGTCATCGAAGCTACACTGATAGTGTTAAGCATGCAAGACTTCAATGTCATCTTGGGTATGGATTGGCTAGGTGAGAATCGCGTTTTGATAGATTGCAAGACTCGAATAGTGACTCTCAGGCTCCCGTCAGGGGACAACAATTCCTACAAAGGAGCCACTCCCAAAGGAGCCCCAAGCATCATAAAATTATTAAGGGCTAAGAAGTTGATTCGTAGTGGCGCAAGTGCATTTCTAGCCAGCGTGACCTTAGACAATAGTAACAAACAAATAACCTCATCGGTACACATCGTCAGGGAGTTCGTAGATGTCTTTCCGAAGGATCTTCCATGTTTGCCCCCGGCTAGGGAAGTCGATTTTGGGATCGATTTGGAACCAGGAATGGTACCGATCTCCAAGGCACCTTACAGAACGGCACTTGCAGAACTCAGGGAATTGAAGGAACAGTTACAAGAGCGGTTGGATAAGGGTTTCATCCGACCTAGTGTATCACCTTGGGGAGCCTCTATTCTATTTTTCAAGAAGAAGGACGGGTCCATGCAGTTGTATATTGATTATAGGGAACTAAACAACATCACCATAAAGAATAAGTACCACCTCACAAGAATTGACGACCTGTTTGATTAGCTATAGGGAGCAAAAGTCTTCTCCAAAATTGACTTAAGGTTGGGGTATCATCAGTTGAGGGTTACAGAAGGGGATATACCCAAGACAGCCTTCAGAAGTCGTTATGGACATTACGAGTTTCTCGTTATGTCCTTTGGCCTTACCAATGCACCAGTAGTTTTCATGGACATTAAGAATTCTTAGACACTTTTTTCATAGTGTTCATCGATGACATTCTGGTATACTCTAAGTCAGAGGCAGATCATGAAGAACACCTAAGAAAAGTCTTGACAATACTGAGAGTCTAGCAGTTGTATGCCAAGTTCTCCAAGTGCGAGTTTTGGTTGTCTGAAGTAGCACTTCTAGGTCACGTGGTGTCAAGCAAGGGGATTACAGTGGACCCAGCTAAGATAGAAGCAGTGATGTTGTGGCCAAAGCCGACCACAGTCACGGAGGTGAGGAGTTTTGTGGGGCTAGCTGAATATTACAGAAGGTTTGTCCAGGATTTCTCCAAAATTTCCTCAACGCTAACTCAGCTAACCAAGAAGGGCAAGCCCTTTGCTTGGACTCCAGCTTGCAAATAGAGTTTCCAGGAACTCAAGGAGAGCTTGGTAGCCGCACCAGTCCTTACAGTTCCAGACGGGTCAGGTAAGTTCGTGGTGTACAATGATGCATCAGGGAAAGGTTTAGGGTGTGTGCTCATGCAGAAGGGTAAGGTGATAGTGTATGCTTCTCGACAACTGAAGAAATATGAACGAAACTACCCCACGCATGATCTCGAGTTAGCAGTGGTAGTATTTGCTCTAAAAAAGTGGCAGCATTACCTGTATGGGGAAAAAGTACAAGTCTTCACTGATCATAAGAGCCTCAAGTACTTGTTCACGCAAAAGGAGCTTAATATGAGACAAAGGCGATGGTTGAAACTGGTAAATGGTTATGACATAGAGATCCTATACCATCCAGTCAAAGCCAACGTTGTTGCTGATGCATTGAGTAGGAAGGCTGTGCATACTTTTGCGATGATCACCACGCATGAAAGACTACAAGATGAGATGAAGAGGGCTGGGATAGACGTGGTGGTTAAAGGTGGTACTGTTCAGATGACACAGTTGATCATACAGCCTACCCTACGAAAGAAAATTATCGACGCTCAGAGGATTGATGAATAACCTCAGTAAAGTGTGGAGTCAGACTGAGACAAAGAGATCAGTAGGGTATTCTATCTCCTCAGACGGGGGCCTGCTGTGACAAAACCGCCTGTGCATTCCCCGAGACAAGAGAATCTTAAAAAATAGTATGACCGAAGCCCATGATACATCTTATACGTTCCACCCTGAAAGTATGAAGATGTATCAGTATTTGAAAAGATACTATTGGTGGTCCGGAATGAAGAGGGACATAGTTGATTTTCGTAAGTTGTTGCTTGACCTGCCAGCAGGTGAAGGCCCCGAGGCAGTGCCTAGCAGGACTGCTACATCCCTTGAACATTCCTCGGTGGAAATGGGAAGCAATCTGTATGGATTTCTTCTCGGGTTTGCCAAAGACAAAGCAGGATTTCAACGTCATTTAGGTAGTTGTAGAAAGACTGACCAAGACGGCCTACTTCATTCCAGAAAAGTCCACATATCGAGTGGATCGGTGGGCTCAGTTATATATCAAGGAGATAGTACGCCTGCACGGGGTACCAGTGTCCATAGTATCAGACTGGGACACCAGGTTCACCTCTCAGTTTTGGAAAAGTCTCCAAAAAGCATTAGGAACTTAGTTGAGGTTCAGTACAACGTTCCATCCTCAAACGGACGGACATACCGAAAGGCTTAACCAGATTTTAGAGGATATGTTGCGAGCCTGTTCCTTAGATTTCTCTGGGTGCTGGGACGAACATTGCCTTTGATGAAGTTTGTCTACAATAATAGTTATCAAGCAACAATCCAGATTGCCCCCTTTGAGGCACTGTATAGGTGTAGGTGCCGAAAACTAGTGTTTTGGGAAGAGGTAGGCATGCAACAACTACTGGGATTAGAGTTGGTTCAGGTCACCAACGCAGCGGTGCAGAAAATCAAGCAGAGAATACTCACCACACAGAGCCGACAGAAAAGATATTCAGATTTGCGTAGAAGGGGCCTTGAATTTGAGGTGGGTGACCACATGTTCCTGAAGGTTGCCCCTACGAGGGAGTGTTGAGGTTCGTAAAGAAGAAAAAATTAAGCCCAAGGTTCATAGGCCCCTTTAAGATTCTAGAAAGAGTTGGGGTTGTGGCTGACAGAATTGCCCTGCCACCAAACCTTGCCGCCGTGCACAATGTGTTCCACATATCCATGCTGCGAAAGTACACTCCAGACCCTACTCATGTAATCGAGCATGAGATGCTTCCTCTGTGGGAAGATCTGTCTTACGAGGAGAAGCCTAGCAGAATTTTGGCTCGATACACTAAGCGATTGTGCAACAAAGATATTCCCTTGGTAAAGGTCTCATGGGATAACCATCGTGAGGAAAAGGCAACCTGGGAACGGAAGAGGACGTGAAGAGAGCTTATCCCGAACTCTTCCAAGAGATATCCACTTTCGTGGACGAAAGTTCCTAAGGAGGGGGGAGTTTGTAACGCAAAAAAAAAAAAAAAAAAAAAAAAAAAAAA
>NW_019268519.1:6464269-6497684 GCF_002738365.1 Cucurbita moschata | reverse complement strand
AAAAAAAAAAAAAAAAAAAAAAAAAAAAAAAAAAAAAAAAAAAAAAGAAGAAGTCAGTTTGCCTCTCGAGCCATAATAGGGGTTCAAGGAAAACCCCATCAATCCTCTTACAAAAGAAAGAGAAAGTTGAGAAAACTGAGAGGAAACAAAAAAGAGTCACTGCGAAGTTCATCGAACCATTGTCGAAATCCACCTTCAGACGAGACCTATACAAGGACCGATAAGATAGCGAGGTCGACGCTCCGTCAAGATCCAAGAACAATTCGTGAGGTAAGTTCTGAACCACATTTTTAGATCTGAGCTTTTCCTATGTGAATCGAGTCCTAAAATGTTGATTTATTCACCTAGGAACAACTCTACACCCGATCTGCGAAGAAGTTTGGCCAAAATCTCAAGCCGGACAGAGATTTGAGAATCGTCCGAGAAAGGTAAGCGAGCTTCTGACGCTCTTAACTCGTTCGATAGTTAAGCAAAAAATTTCGAAATGGTAGGCGCGCGTGTAGCCTGTGACTAGCGCACTTCCTCGTGTGTGGTTGGCACACTTCCTCGCGCGTGGTCAGTGCACTGCCGGCGTGTGAGCGCACGTGAAATAGCCATTTTGGACTGTTTGCCTGATTGTTGTCCCGATTCCAGTTCGAATACTGTTTTTATGTGAATAGGGACCTAATTGAAGGAAATCAGTATTTTTGAACACCTCACAGGCATAGAAACGCTAGCGAAAAGGCACGCGTCAACCAGGTAAGTCACCACCCTGTATTTAGGAAAAAATACTTGTAGGATTCGCTTGGATTGCATGCATGCTAGTACCTTTGCCTTAGATTAGCTCTCCATGAATAAGATTAGTCAGATTGATTGTTATGAGTGTATTGGGTGAATTATCTGAGTGTTGCTTGTATGCTTTAAGCTTCCGCGTACATATGCATGCGTTTAATTTATGTTGGAATTGTGTATTCCGCGTTCCAGGTGCTTGATGGATGAGTTTGTTCGATTGAGTGCGAATTTCTTGTTCTGGGTGCTTGATGGAGGCCATCGCCCCGCTGAGTCGGCGTGCCTAGTTTGCATGAATTATATATTATGATGTTAGAAGACGGTTGCATGCACACTGTTATTTTTAGGGCCCATTTCTATGATAAGCCTAGGGAATTGCTGTTAGGAGCGATAAGTCGCTCTAGCCAGACTTAGCCTTCCCCTAGGAACTTAGCGGATTACCACGGCAACAAGGTACCTTAGGAGTGTTCATAGATTGCTAGTGTGAGAACGGTATCTATAGCTTCGTGGGAGGACCAAGGGTTCCTGACCAGTCCTTACTGCTCTTAGCTATTTCGCATGTGAAATGTGTCCCCGTGTCGTACAGCCCATTAACTGCATAGGAACGGGTTGGGTCACGCCCTCCATAGGGGGACTATATGGGCTTACGGGTATTCAACACACCCCTACCCCTAGGCTAGATACCATGTTGTCCCAGATAGCCAAGTAGAGGTAGTGCCTCATAGAGAGATATCGACCATATCAGCTTGGCGTAAGGAACCTCTAGGTGTCTAATGAAAGGACGATGAACCGGCGAAACCCAAGGGGCAAGCCCCAAGGGACTAAGATTAGAACCAGATGTCCTAGAACCGAATTAGGAGACCGTGAGAACCTGTTAACTTAGGATGCGAAGAGAGCCTACAAGTAGATGGCTTACTGAGTATAATTTTTTATATTCATCCTTGCTATGTTTTCCTTTTTCAAGAGCGCGAGGCGTCGGTCAAGGGCGGGCGTGATGGAGACGGGGATTGTCACAGAGGAATGGGTTGTCCTGGGGCATCAGTCTAGTCTTTATTTCCAAACTATGAAGTGTTCTGTTTGTTTGTCGTTAAAAAACTTTATTGGAATGAAAAGATTTTCTCTATTTCATATTTAAATCACCTTGTGCATTTGTGTGTTGTCATTAGTCATGGTCTGTAGTAAAATATTGGGTCGTGACAAATTTCCTAAAAGGGGGTAGACACGAGGCAGTGTGCCAGTAAAGACGCTGGGCCCCAAAGGGGGGTAGATTTGGGGGTGGTCCCACATCGATTGGAGGAAGGAAAGAGTGCCAGCGAGGACGCTGGATCCCGAAGGGGGGTGGATTGTGATGTCTCGCATTGGTTGGGGAGGAGAACAAAATACCCTTTGTAAGGGTATGAAAACCTTCCTCTAGCAAACACATTTTAAAGCCTTAAGGGGAAGCCCGAAAGGGAAAGCCTAAAGAGGATAATATCTGCTAGCGGTGGATCTGGGTCGTTACAAATGGTATCAGAGCTAGACACCAGACGATGTGTCAGCCTTCTCGTTGTTTCCCGAAGGGGGGTAGACACGAGGCAGTGCGCCAGTAAGGACACTGGGCCCCAAAGGGGGTGAATTTGAGGGTGGTCCCACAACGATTTGAGGAAGGAAAGAGTGCCAGCGAGAACACTAGGCCCCGAAGGGGGGTAGATTGTGATGTTCCACATTGGTTGGCGAGGAGAACAAACCACTATTTATAAGGGTGTGGAAACCTTCCCTAGTAGACGCGTTTTAAAGCCTTGAGGGGAAGCCCGAAATAGGGGTGTACACCCAACTCGGAAACTCGAGAACCCAACCCGACCCAACCTGAAATATAAGGGTTGGGTTGGGTTGTGTTGGATTTCGGGTTTGGGTTGGGTCCATTTTTTTTAACCTGATCTGATTTGGGTTGGGTTCGGGTACCAAATGAAAATGATTTGGTCAACCCGGCCCAACTCAAAAATATTTTAAAAAAAGAAATTAAAGCCCAAAGGCCCAAAGTCAAAGCCCAATCTACCATTTGTCTAGTCTCTCACTAAAGCCCATGCCCAAACCCAAACCTGACATTTCACAACCCAATAATTACTTCAGTAGTGAAATAAATTTTTCTTTCCCTCTCTCCTATGTGCTGAGTTCTTGGCAATACACTCCCCCTCAGCAAAAATGGCTGTTATTTTAAATTTTTACACAAATCCCATTCATTCCTCTCTAACATTCATTTTACTCTGCAATCCATTCCTTTACAATTCATTTTATTCTGTGCAATCATCTCCTCTGCAATTCATTTCAATTCACTGCAATTCATTTCAATTCATTCCTCTGCCATTCATTTCAATCCATTCCTCTCTCTACTGCAATTCATTCCTCTCTCTACTGCAATCCATTCATCCATTTCTCTCCTTACCTCTCTACAATCCATTCATCCATTCCTCTCCCTACCTCTCTGCTCTCAGCCTCTCCACAAAATACAAATCTCTCTCGATACTTAGTCTCTCACAAGGAATTTGATCTCAATAGCATTCTCTCGCGTTCTTTGTCTTGTTTCTTTCTCGCGCGCCGTCTTTCTCTCTTTAGTCTCCTAGAACGCTATAACGGGTAAGCTTTTTCTCTTTTTGTTATATCCCCTTGCAAAGACTAATTGTATATTTTAACCTTGATGAATTCTATGATAATTGTTCATATTGAGTTAAATGTTTGAATCATAATAGTTCTATTTTACTTTTTATAGATGGAAAACAACAGTGCAACGGTATGTGCAAGTAGCTCTAGTAATTATAATGCATCGAAACTACCATTGGCTACCCAATCTGAATTTAAGAAGAAAAAACCGAGTAAATCAATCGTGTGGGATCACTTTACAAGATTAGAGAACAATAATAAGAGGTGCAAGTGCAACTATTGTTCTAAGGAATATGTTTGTGATACTAATTCTTGTGGAACTAGCACATTATGGAAGCACTTGAAAAATCAGTGTAGGAAGTACACATATAAGGTGGAGGACAAAGGACAAACCACTCTAAGTTTTCAACGTTCAATAGATGGAAAGGGTGGTAGTAATATTGTTACTTCATTATTTAGTCAAACAAGATGTAGAGCAGCATGTGCCAATATGATAATTATGGATGAATTATCATTTAAATTTGTAGAGAACGAGGGTTTCAAATTATTTTGTAGTATTGCATGTCCTAAGTTTGACCCTCCGTCAAGAGTAACCATTGCTAGAGATATATTTGAGCTCTATCTAGAAGAAAAAAAGAAGTTGAAAGATTTTTTAATCAGTCATTCCAAGACGGTTTGTCTTACCATTGACACATGGACTTCGTTGCAAAATATTAATTACATGGTAATCACAGCATCTTTTATTGATTCAGAATGGAATTTGCATAAAAGAATTCTACTTCTGTCAAGTTGCTAACCACAAGGGAGAGACTATAGGCAAGATTATTGATAGTTGTTTATTGGAATGGAGAATCGATAAGGTTTTCTCTATCACAGTTGATAATGCAAGTTCCAATGATATAGCTATTTCATATATTATGAGAAGGCTTAGAAGTTGGAATTCACTTGTCTTAGATGGAGAAATATTACACATGAGGTGTTGTGCTCACATAATTAATTTGATTGTGAATGAAGGGCTTAAAGAAATGCATGACTCCATTTCTAGTGTTCGCAATGATCGTGAGGTATGTTAGATCATCCCCCAGAGATTGACAAAATTTAAAGATCGTGTTGAAAAGAAAAAATTAAATGTAAAGCATTTGTTTGTTTGAATGTGGCGACTTGATGGAATTCCACTTATTTGATTTTGATCCTGCCTTGAAATTTGAAAAAGCTTTCAAAGTATTAGAGGAGGAAGAATTAGATTATGTTGATTACTTCGAGGGGGGATCATGGAAACAAAAGAATAGGGCCACCAACCATTGATGATTGGAAAAATGTTGCAGTGTTTGTAAAGTTTTTGAAGGTTTTCTATGATCTCACTGCGAAGATAAGTGGTTCTTTATATGTGACTTTTAATTCTTATTTTCATGAATTTTGGGGTATTCGAGAATTTTTAATTCAGTGGAGTAGAAATGTGAACTCTTTTTTAAATAACATGAGTTCAAATATGAAAGTTAAGTATGACAAATATTGGGGCTCGGTGAAAGAATTAATAAGTTGATATTCATAGCAGTGGTAGTGGATCCTCGTTACAAATTGGATTACATATCATTTTACTTTTTGAATATTTAAGAAGATGCTATGGCTAAAGTGATAGTGGATGGCATAAAAAATTATTTAATTCGTTTGTATGATTACTACAAGTTTTATGATAAGATCATCATTAATCTGAATCAAGACTCACTTCTTAGTCCATGAGTATGGAGATGGACACAATTGATGAAAAGAATTTGAGTGGTTCAATATTAGTATTATCAAGATAAAAACGAAGAAGAGAAGAGCAACATTCGCTCGAGTTAAAGAATGATGTGGATCGATATTTATCTGACCCTAGTGAAGAACTTGTTGATAATTTTGAAGTATAGAGTTTTATCGAAAATTGTCCAAGATGTTTTGGTCGTTCCAGTGTCGACTGTATCTTCTGAATTAGCATTTAGTACGGGTGGGAGGATTCTTGATTTTTTTAGGAGTTCTTTGACACCTAAAACAGTGGAAGCTTTGATATGTACACAAAATTGGATCGGTAGAAAATCAGCATCGTTAGATATTCCTCATTAACTTGAAGATTTAGAGATCTGTTCTAAGATTGAGACAGGTAGCTCCAAATCTATTTATTGTCTATTTGTTAAGTTGTATTATGTATTGTTATATCACAATTTATATTTTATTTTTCAGATGATTTAAGACCTTCAAGTTCCACCAACGTCATGCAAGAATAATTATTTCTCCATGTAAGTAAAATATTTGAAGTTACACTATGTTTTATCCAAACAATTTTAAAATGGTATTAACTTTCAAGATGCTATTAATTCATTGAATATTCTTTACATATTTATAGGTGAATTTTTAGGCATTTTGTTGAATGATTATATATTGTAAATGTAGATAATTTAATTAGATAGGGTAACTTTAGAATTGATTCATGGCATATTCTTTATATATTTATAGGTGATAATATGGATGCAATTGAGAGTTTGATATTTTTGATCTACAACTTAGAGGAGGTAGTAATTGTTTTATCATTTTAGGTCATACAAATTAAATTTTTAAAATTTTTTTGGACCAACTCGAACCCAACCCGAAAATAGAGGGTTGGGTTGGGTTGGAAAATTTTTTGGGTTGGGTTGGGTTACTAATCCAACTAACCCGAACTTTTGGGTTGGGTAAAAAAAAATCCTCCAACCCAACCCAACTCGGATCATGTATACCTCTATCCCGAAAGGGAAAGCCCAAAAAGGATAATATTTGCCAGCGATGGATCTAGGCCGATACATTTGTACACTTATATTTATGGTGAGCTAGCTAAAGAAAATTGAAGATGTTGGAGACCTTCTTTACATGTGGTGCATTTTAATTTGAGTTTAATGAACTGAGTTAAATTTATGGAACTAGTGCAACGATGGTTAATAAGCACATTACATTTATTGCATTATTTAGTTATAATTTAAATATTTGTTTTGTCATATTTAAGCTAGTTTTAATTAAGAGTTAAGGTTATATGGTAACTCACGTAGTTACCATATTTCATCAGTAACTAGTCATTTTAATACGAAGCCGATGGGTATTTCTCATTAACTAGTCAATTTAATATGGAGGTTATGTGTGACATAGGTTAAGATTGTCAAAGGCTATATAAAGCCTCCGTTTCTTTTATGGTGACATCACATTTTCTAATGAAAAAGAAAATTAATATTTTAGCTTTGTTGAGAGATAAACTTTTACTTTGCAAATAATTATGTTTAGAACTTGCATGCTAGAGTCATTTAAGTGGTATTGATCAAACCTCTTGTGGAGTGATTCGAATCACGAATTTTTTTTACTCTTGATCTTGATCATCAAGGTAAGCCGTTCCAAAACTTTCCCTTATGTTAATTGCATATCATTTGATATCAGAGCTTCAGGCTCAAGATGGGATATGTGTTTCCTTTGTGTTTCTTCTCAATTTAATTTTTATTTATTTCTATCTTATTAGTTTTAATCGACCTAGAGTTTAAAATCGAATCTTGACTCTATTGAAAGTTTTGAGAGGTGAGAATGAGAGCTTCATTTGTATAAATGAGTGCAAAAAGAGTGACCTAAAATTCCTTGTGTGTATACCCGTGAGAGAGTGTTGTGAGGTCATTTGTACAAGATATTTCAATAAAGATGTGATGAAAATGTTGTGAGGTCAAATCCTCGGAAAAAATCTGGAGAATGATATGAACCAAATGACATCAATCATACAAGATACTTCATTGAAGATGTGAAGAAAATGTTGTTAAAATTATCAAAAGATATTTCAATTCATTCCCCATTAAAGAAGCATTAAGCTTAATGGTTATAAATTTTTGGTGGATCATTAATTTAGAGTAATACAGAGTTATGTGTTTGTTTAATCTATTTTAAGGCTTATTTATGTAGTAGATAATTATGGCCATAAAGTATACCCCGTTAATTTTAGTCCTAAATTGTGAAGGTTACCACTCTTGAAATGGCTGGTAAGAGTTTTATTTTAAGGCCATAAAGGGAATATAAGTAAAACAAGCATTTGTGTTTTTTTTTAGCCAATGACTAAGTTTTTATTTTGCAATTCTATGTCGTTTAGGTTGCATGTAGAATCATTCAAGCTTGACATGATCAATTTTGTTTGTAGAGTGATTCGAATCTCAATCGAGTGTTCTTGCCTTATGATAGTTGGTCAGCAAGGTAATCTGAATTCTACTTTATATTGGAGTGATTCTTTATCATTAGGGTTAAGTTTAGATTGCATGTTTAGAATCTGGAGTGATTCTTTATCATTAGGGTTAAGTTTAGATTGCATGTTTAGAATCATTAAAGTTAGACATGATCGATCTTTCTTGTGGAGTGATTCAAATCTTAAACAAGTGTTCTTGTCTTGAGATATTCGATCAACAAGGTAATCCAAATCTTACTTCTCTTGTAGTGATTTCCTTATCATTTGGTATCAGACCTTTCCCTTTCGTTGATTCCATATCACCTACCCATAGAGTGTCATGTAATAGCCAAAAATAAATAAAGACATAAACAAATAAAAATAATTATAAAGAGGTAGTTAAAATAATAATAATAAATAAATAAATAAATAAATAAATAAAAACAACATTTCCTACTTTTCTCCCCTAACCTCTCATCCCTTCCCACAATTATCTCTCATCAATCCATCCTTAAGCACGAAAGGCAAAAAGAAAAGAAACAGAAAAATATAATCTTCAGATTTACTTGAGGAGAAAAAAAGAATGAGAATGACATTTACCCAGGTGAGATTCACCCGAAATTTACGTGAAGATAGATCTGATCAATAAGGTATATATTAAATCTTCATTTTCTTTTATCCTATTTTTTTTAGAAATCACAATAAATTATAGTTAGATCTTCATTGAATTATTACAATGGTCTAGCTTTTAGTTAGAAACTAAATGTCTATCATTTATGTAAATATTAGTAATATTAGATTAAATTTTATCAGTAACCAAATGAATAGATTAAAGATAGAATGACCAAGAAAACTTCTGAATAGGAAACACTAAGATAAGGAAATAGGAAACACTGAGATAAGAAAAGATTTGGAAATAGAGATCCACTGCAAATTTGGAATACATGAGAACAGAATTAAAAGGCAAAGATTTGGAAATAGAGATCCACTGCAAATTTGGAATACATGAGAAGAAAATTAAAAGGCAAAGATTTGGAAATATAGATCCACTGTAAATTTGGAATACATGAGAACAGAATTAAAAGGCAACCGATAAAAAAAGAGATTAGAAAATTAAAAACCACAAACTAAAAATGGAGGGAAAGGTAAATACAGAGAATAGTAAAGTTCAGAATAACTTAGCTGTATCTACTTTTTATACAACAGTAACCATAAAAAATGAAAAATGAGATTTTTAACAAAACTATAAGTATAGATATATAACATTTCAAGACTTCTAACAATAGACTAATGTAAATTAGAGAAATAATACTGTAAAATTCAAACCCGAAACTAATGTCATGGGCTCATATAGGTTGACCCGGATTTCAAATAACGAAATCGAACTTTCATTAAAGATATATTTGTGACAACGGCTTAAGCTAGCCAGGTAAGTGACCTTACTATCGGCATGGTTATATTTGATGTTGACACGTGCCCTGTGGTTCTGCACGTGTCATATATATTGATATATGTGAATTGTCTGTGGATCGATATGCTTCCTATATGTTATGTTATGTTATTATATGTCGTTTGTATGATAATAATTATGGTACGATGTGCTCAAGGATATGTTTGAGATAGGATACGAGAAGGATGCACAAAACGAAATGTAACGATAGAAGTAAGATACGTTCATGAAACGTTAAGGTTAGGTTACATACCGGAGTGCTATGGATAGGGGAGATTGATGAAAGAATATGGGTAGAAAGGGATAGGCTTGTGATAGATTGATAGAACGATAGCATTATGGTAAGTTAGAGAACGATATGACTATGAAGTGTATACGTTATGACTTGTGTATGATATGGTACATTGTATGCTAGATTATTGTGCTTAAGTACGTAGTTATGTGAACGTAAATGTATGCTATGTATGCTTTTAGTCTGATGTGATATGTTATGCATGTGACGATGTGTGGTCCTTAAACGATTATGGCTTGTTTGTATGAATATTTGAATGTAACTGCATGAATTATATGACATGAAATACGGTAAATTGCATGAAACATAACCCCGCTAGGAATATGTATGATATGTAAAGAAATGAGAATGAGAATGATATGTCAGCATGAAAACGTGACAGGGGGTTAGGTTCATTAATGATAACTGTAGGACTAGTGGGACCTCATGCATATTGTGTGTTCATGCATTTGGGGGATACCCCTATCCCATCACGAGGGTACGGACGCGTACATCTAATGGCAGGACAACGATCGTTATGCTTTGCATAGCGCTGCCGTGACAGTTCTAGTTTTAACGGGTCCCGGTATAAGGGGCTCCCAGAGTATGCCCACCTGCTAGGGACAGTGGCCCAACGGTGTGCGAACTAGCTGGTGAGCCCATACTCGCACGTATGGGCTGCGTGTAAAGTATATGGTACACGTCCACGATTACCTGTTAGAACAGCACCGTAGGGAAAACGAAACGAAACGAAATGAAACAAAATGAAAGATAGGTCCCATCATTTCATTGCATGGGATTGTTGCATTTAACCCCAATAGTAGGGTCACTTAGAGTATTTCTTTAAATACTCAAGCCATGTGCTACTGCATTTTTCAAGTTAAGGCAAGACATTCCTGTATGGCTGACGATGGCATCGCAACTCGAGATCATGGCACATGCATAGGATAGTGGTATTTATTTTCTTAGACTTAGGCTAAAATAGGATGTTTTAAATTTAAACGCTTATTTATTTTATTTCAGATCTTTTGTTGTGTCGTTTTAAAGATGTTTTCGAAACACGTAAGTTCATGACTGTGTTTAAAATTAAAGGTTATGTTTTATGGAATTTAAATGAATTTTTCCGCATTCCATGTTTATGGTACGTATATAGTAGCAACCTTAAATTAAGTAGAAAATTTTGTTACACATGATATTCTTTAAGCAGAAGTCTCCTTAGGTTTTTCGAACAAGGAACGTACAATCGATTACCCTTAGTGAGCTATAGATCATTCTCGACCCAAAATTCGTAGGTCTTTACCTCCTTGGCCAGTTGTTTGATGACTTGGGAAGTTGTGTCTTTGGCTAAGTGTTATTTGATGCTCTCTGGCATCATTCCGTACAACTTACTAGCTTACAAGTGGGTCAACATGAATAGGGCTGCATGTTCGTTCTTTCGACTCAAGGTATATGCGGCCAGATTTACTCTACTCAGCTTGTGCTCAAATTGGAAATCAAGCTCCAACACCCATTCTTGCAGACAAACGATAACCTGGGTTGGTTGAAGAAATGACATATTGAGTTGTTGTGTATCTTGACCACAAATTTGGTCTGGATGAGATATTGCCTCCAAGTTCATAAGCAATGGGACTACCGCTAACATTTTTCAAGAGCCAATGTACCTTCTTTTTACCTCATTTAATTTTTGAATTTTGTATGAAATAGGGTGTCCATCCTGTAACAAGATGCTCCCAAGGGAAAAACTGATGCCTCTATCTCGACTGCGAAGGCCTTTGTCACATCAACAACTCATAACACCAACCCTTTGAACATGGTGTTCTTTAGGTCACCAAAGGCTTCTTGAAATTTTGGAGTCCAACTCCAATACTTGTTATCTTTCTTTAGTAGTTTTTTCAAGGGGCCAACATACTTCAAGAATCTCTCATTGAATCGCGGGTGATAATTAGCCAACTTGAGGGAGGAGCGCACTTCTGAGTAACTCTTTAAGTTATTTTCAAAGCTCCACGGTGGAGCCATTCAAACTGTTTTTGGTCAAGATTTTGCCCTTGGCAGCACCTCAATCTCATGATCTTTACCTTTATGGGGAGGGTAAGATTTTTGAGAGACTCTTTAGGCATCACCTCGAAGTACTCTTCAAGAGCACACTGGTTTTGTCGAACTCTTAGTTTCAACAACAGGAATGACCATGAAGGTGAGTTCACTGTGAGCGAGCGCTCGCGTCAGTTGGAGGGCTGATATCATCTTCATATTATTGGGTTGTTTAATACTCATTTCGACAACGGTGGGTCATTATGATTTTAGTCAATCTATGACATCATTATGATTTTAGTCAATCTATGACACCACGCCTCTACATATATGAGACCCATTTCAATTGGCTCATTTTACTCTCTCACTTTCTTTTGAAGGGCGAAAAGAAATTTCAGAGCCCCATACAAGGATTTTCTATGCTCTCTGATGACGACGCTTCAGTTTCCACCGCCTATGGTCACGATTCCAAGTTTGTGGCCTAGAAGGCTTGGATGGCCACTTTCTTAGGGCACTCGTATACTCTATGCTTCCCTTTGCATATGAAATAGGAAGGAGGTGGCAAATTGAAGTAGGTTTGATTATAGGGCTCTTGCTCTATGATAGCGCTCAAGTTTGCATTTTTGCCTTAACAAACATTGAGGACTACTTTCACATCTTTAGATAGCTCAGTGACCATCTGAAGGATCGCTTTCTAGGAACGGTCTAAGTTACCTCCTTGCTCGAAGCCAATAACCCTGTACATTAATTCTTGGATGTCAACCTTGTATATTAGTTTTTTTTTATGGACAACCTCTCCATGCCGCTTGCTACTATGTCAATCATGCAGTCTTGACAACAAGCTCTTTCACGTTTAAGTACCAACCATTGTCAAGGACTTCTTGCAAGTATTTCATATGTTCTTTGATGTCAACCAGTTGGTCAATGTGGTATTTTTTATTATTTTCTTTGAATCACTTGTGGAGCAAACTTGGTTTTGATACTAACTGTCACAATCGTACTTCGATAAATTTGCAAGTGATTGTGAAGCATTCACTCTCACCACTGAATGAGTTATATTATTGAAATTCGTGCCAGCTTTGGTCAGACGACATATACCCAAGCCTCCCGCCCCGCTTTGGGAAGATAGTTTTAGAAAATAGGGGCAGAGAAATTTAAAGGAGAGTATGAAAATAATGTTATAGGCTCCCAAGCAAGAAAAGCACATAAATGCTCAAATAACATATAACCCGGTAGGAAAAATGGACGACTAATCGCATCCCCTATAATACACTTTGAGACATGTCAAATCTAATAGGCATAGACATAATTTTGCTAAAATGTCATATTTTAAAATTACAACCTAATACAACAAGAAAGCAATAAAGAAGTACAACATATAAAAGAGTTGACATGACATGAGCAACACGTCTTGGATAAGCATGACTCTAACACTTCACATATATATAACAAGCTAACTGTTTCCATCCTTCAAATCATGTCTTCAAGGACGCAGTTTATATTATGTTTATTTATTTATTTATTATAGTATTATTATTATTTTATCAGAATATTACAACCAAGTCCTTTTGTCCTTTTGTTTCACGAAAAACTCAGGGTCGAGCTCTAAAATCATATCACAACTTTGTACCGTCAAAACTAGCTAACAAAAAAATTAGAAAAACATGAACCTAACTAGTTAAATTGCACCATATCAGTCCAAGTGAACTAGAACAACCGATTAGATTGGACTAGACTACTTAGATTGGACAAAACTACTCGATCAGACTGAACTAGTTAACGGTTTAGATCGAATTGATCATCCCTCGACTAAATAGTGTGTGTTTACCATGTTTCAACTTTTCATTGGCAAACGAACTTACAATAAACTTTGATGTTTGAACGTGTTCAATTTGATTTTTGGTTTTCAAAAAATTATAAGAGAACTACCTTAGTGTAGATGGATGGAAACTCAAAGGCTTTTGTGAAGAAGTTGATTCGATCCAAGATCTGTGTATGAAGATACAAAATTGAGAAGAAAATGGTTTGTTTGTATTCCATTGAATTTTGGGTTTCATAGAGTAAAGACAAGTGTATGGAGGACATGGGGCCCACAAACGGATGGAGAGCGAGTCTGAAGAAGCTGAAGACATATGTTAGCATTCGTTTGAAGCTCGAATTTCTATGGAGACGCGTCGTCTAGGATTTGACACAAGAAACTGACCCGTCAACCGACACTAGTGGAAAGACAACGATTGCACTCAAACTCTTGCGGAGTGGGACAACGATTGTGCACTCACGCTCTTGTGATAAAACGCCGTAAAAAATTTAGACTTCGCAGAAAATATTGGCTATATTCGAGTCTCGATTGTGAGAAATGTTTCAAAAAAAGGAGGAAAATGCACTACCGAAGAGTGATGAGAGAAAAAACTAAGAAAAGGATCCTATCAGGTGTGAATCCATGACCTCTTGATAGGCAGTCAAATGCTCTTCTATATAGCTAAAGAGCCCCTTATGATACAATCAAAGACCTATCTAAGATGAAAGCATGACCGTATGGCAGTGGGACAACCTCTTGTATCTGCAGTCAAATGCTTTTCTACATAGCTAAAGACCCCCTTCTGATACAATCAAAGACCTATCTAAGATGAAAGCATGACCGTGCGGTAGTGGGATAATCGCTTGATCTGCAATCAAATGCTCTTCTACATAGCTAAAGACCCCCTTATGATACAATCAAAGACCTATCAAAGATGAAAGCATGATCGTGCGGCAGTGGGACAACGATTGTGCACAACACTTGTTCTAACTTAGTGAACAAGTCAACCGTGAAAAATTCAGACTTCGTGGAAAACATTAGCGTATGTTAGAACCTTGATTAAGAGAAATATTTAAAAAAACGTGAGCGAAGAATACGTTGTAGACCCCCTTGTGATACAATTATAGACCTATTTGAGTTGAAAGCATGAAAAAAGGGGAACAACCATGACGGTTTAATAGGACAAATTTAGATAACGCAAAAAACATCATGTTCGAGCTTCGATTGAGATAATTGTTTCAAAAACATGAACGAGAAAAAGGGTCAGCCCTATCAGGTTCAATCGGTGACCTCTTGATCTATAGTCAAATGCTTTACTACTAAGCTAAGGCCCCGCTTGTGATACAATGATCAGTGACCTCTTGATTTGCAGTCAAATGCTCTACCACTGAACTAAGGACCTCTTTGTGATACAATAAAGGACCTATCTAAGATGATAGCCTGATAAAATGGCTCTACCACTGAGCTAAGGACCCCTTTGTGATAGAATAAGAGACCTATCTAAGATGATAGTATGATAAAAGGAGTACAAGCATCATCGTGCAGCGGTGGGGCAGCGATTGTGCGGTGCACAACACTAGGTGGGACAATGATTGTGCACCGCAACACTTGTTCTAACTTATCGAACAAGTTAGCAGTGAAAAATTCAAACTGTGCAAAAAACCTTGGCGTGCATTCGAGCCTCGATCGAGAGAAATGTTTAAAAAATGTGAGCAAAAAAAAAAAAAAATTAGACTGTGTAGAAAACCTTTGCGTACGTTCGAGCCTCGATCAAGAGAAATGTTTAAAAAATGTGAGCGAAAAAAAAGGGCCCTACCGAGTTGAAATCGGTGACCTCTTGATCTGCAGTCAAATGCTCTACAACTAAGCTAAGGACCCCATTGGGATACAATAAAAGACCTATCTAAGATGATAACATGATAAAAGGGTGATGGTGTTGTTATAATACATGCGAAAGCAATTTGGATCTTAGGCACTTTAAGTACATGAATTATAGTAAATTAGCTAGCATGTTCATAAGTATTAAAACTCAAGGAGTTTGAGTACTAACCTTCTGTAGTTCAAATTCCTTTTTCCTCACGAACTGATTTCGAACCACCACTAATGTCTTCCCTACTATTCTCTGGCTTTAGAACGGGATTGTGAAATCGGGTGAGTGACTAAACTTGGAAGGGATTTAGTATATGTGAAGAGAGAGTTTGTGATGGTTTTTCTCACGGTTTTTCCAAGAAGACTTTCCATGTACCTTGATCACTCTATTTATAGAGTCGCATGTTCATGCAAATGTGAGATTACCAAATTTGGACACTCAAAATTCCACTCAAATGTTTGGGATTACGTGGAAGCATGCAAGTTTGAGTTAACCAAATTTTAACACTCAAAATTCCACTCACTCAAACATGGATTTTTCCATGGAGGGAAGTCAACATTTTGACTTTCTCCATTTTAATTCAACCATTAATTTAAATAATTAATTTCAAATTAAAGTAATATTAAATGATTAATTAAACAATTTAATTAATATTTAACATTAATTTAAATGTGTAACGTTTGAGATTTTTCCATTTTTGTCTTATTTGGTTGATTTTTATTTTTATTTCTATATATGACAAGATATTATGTTATGCATAACTAGGGAGTTATTACCTAAAAATAAAAAAAAAATAATTAAATGTAATCTCACTGGATTCGTGACTTTTATTACCTAATAGGAACATTCCTATTTCTCTGAGTTTCCTTATTCTAAAACTCTAGAATACAGTTGTCTTCAGATTATTTTTATATTCCTATGCCCAACCTTTTACCTCCCTTGAAAACGATTTTCTCTCCAAACATTCCTCCAGAACCTTGGGGTTGCTCTTCGGAGGAAGAATCGGGTAAGGAAGGCAAGGTTTTTGGAATAGGGTCGAGCTGCAGACGCACACCCAGAAGCTCCGGCAGCTTTGCATGGGTACACAGTGCAGGTCGGCTCGCACGTGTACAAAATCATCTCGGTTCTGTCAATTCCCGCGGCTCGACTTGGCGGCTTAGTTGGCCGGCTCGGCAACTAGGCTTAGCGGCAAGGTATCACTATAATATATCGATTCCAAGGTTTTTGGCTCTTCCAAATCGGTTTCTGCCCTTAGTTTTACCATCCGAGGTCAGTATGGTTCCTAAACGTTAAAGACAGATTAGGTCGGGAGTTTATTTTGATAAATAGCATGAGGTTTAACTAGGGTATGTTATGAAAGGTTCCTAAGTTTTTATGTGGTTATCATAGGACGTATTTAACCGCTGGGATTAGCTCGTTGTGAGAGACTTCAATCAAGACCATCGAGCTAAGTGACCTTATTGTTGAAGTTAGCTTACTACGTGTTGTATGATGGTGCGTGCCCTGTGGCCCTTGCATGCACCATATTTATGTGATATGATTATGTGGTGTATAGATTGTGTTGACTGTAGTGTGATATGATTATGTGATGTATAGATTGTGTTGGCTGTAAATTGTGTATGTTATGTGATGTATGAATTATGTCGATTGTTGACTGTTTATGTTATGTGAAGTTAGGAATGAGATGTTAGTATTATATGCCATGAATATGTTGATCGATGCCATAGATACACGTAGAATTATCGAGTCATGTCAAGAGATGCTTATGCAACTGGAATGTACTTTCATGTTATGTAATATGCCATGTAATGTAAGTCATGTGAGATGTCATATAATGTAAGAAACGTATATGCGATGTTAGCACTGCTTATGTAATACCATGTCATATAATGTAAGATTGTGTTGACTGTAGTGTGATATGATTATGTGATGTATAGATTGTGTTGGCTGTAAATTGTGTATGTTATGTGATGTATGAATTATGTCGATTGTTGACTGTTTATGTTATGTGAAGTTAGGAATGAGATGTTAGTATTATATGCCATGAATATGTTGATCGATGCCATAGATACACGTAGAATTATCGAGTCATGTCAAGAGATGCTTATGCAACTGGAATGTACTTTCATGTTATGTAATATGCCATGTAATGTAAGTCATGTGAGATGTCATATAATGTAAGAAACGTATATGCGATGTTAGCACTGCTTATGTAATACCATGTCATATAATGTAAGATTGTGTTGACTGTAGTGTGATATGATTATGTGATGTATAGATTGTGTTGGCTGTAAATTGTGTATGTTATGTGATGTATGAATTATGTCGATTGTTGACTGTTTATGTTATGTGAAGTTAGGAATGAGATGTTAGTATTATATGTCATGAATATGTTGATCGATGCCATAGATACACGTAGAATTATCGAGTCATGTCAAGAGATGCTTATGCAACTGGAATGTACTTTCATGTTATGTAATATGCCATGTAATGTAAGTCATGTGAGATGTCATATAATGTAAGAAACGTATATGCGATGTTAGCACTGCTTATGTAATACCATGTCATATAATGTAAGATTGTGTTGACTGTAGTGTGATATGATTATGTGATGTATAGATTGTGTTGGCTGTAAATTGTGTATGTTATGTGATGTATGAATTATGTCGATTGTTGACTGTTTATGTTATGTGAAGTTAGGAATGAGATGTTAGTATTATATGTCATGAATATGTTGATCGATGCCATAGATACACGTAGAATTATCGAGTCATGTCAAGAGATGCTTATGCAACTGGAATGTACTTTCATGTTATGTAATATGCCATGTAATGTAAGTCATGTGAGATGTCATATAATGTAAGAAACGTATATGCGATGTTAGCACTGCTTATGTAATACCATGTTAGATATGTTATGGGACCTCATGCATATATGTATGTCACGTGCATCGGGATTCTTCCCCTTTATGTTACGAAAGAATGAAATACGATATTTATGTTCGCCATGATATCATGCGGGCCCTTTTCTGTTCTGTGGTGTCCGGCTACATGTAATATGTTATGTAACGACCCGGAATTTTCCACTTAATTTAAGGTCGCTACTGTATACATACCATAAACATTGAATGCGGAAGACTTCATTTAAATTTCATAAAACATAACCTTTAACATAAAAACACAGCCATGGACTTACGTGTTTCGAAAACATCTTTAAAACGACACAATAAAAGACCCGAAATGAAATAAATAAGCGTTTAAGTTTAAAACATCCTATTCTATCCTAAGTCTAGGAAAACAAATATCACTAGCTTATGCATGTGCCATGATCTCGACTTGCGATGCCGTCGTCAGCCGTACAGGAATGCCTTGCCTTAACCTGAAAAATGTAGTAGCACATGGCCTGAGTATTTAAATAAATACTCAGTAAGTGACCCCACTATTGGTTAAATGCAACAATTACATGCAATGAAATGATGGGACCTATCTTTTGTTTCGTTTCGTTTCGTTTCTTTTTCGTTTCGTTTCATTTCGTTTTTCCAACGGTGTAATCCTAACAGGTAATCGTGGACGTGTACCATATACTCTACACGCAGCCCATATGTGCGAGTATGGGTTCACCAGCTAGTTCGCACACCGCTGGCCCACTATCCCTAGCCGGTGGGCATGCTCTGTGGGCCCACTGGGACCCGTTAAAACTAAAACCGTCACGGCAACGCTATGCGGAGCATAACGATCGTTGTCCTGCCATTTGGATGTACGCGTCCGTACCCTCATGATGGGATAGGGGTATCCCCCCAAATGCATGAACACACAATATGCATGAGGTCCCACTAGTCCTATAGTCATCATTTAATGAGCATAACCCCGCGCCACGTTTTCATGCTTACATGTCATTCTCATTCTCATTTCGTTACATATCATACATATTCCTAGCGGGGTTATGTATCGTGCAATTTACCGTATTTCATGTCATACAATTCATTCAGTTACATTTCAATACCCATACAACAAGTCATAATCGTACAAGGGCCACACATTGTCACATGCATTCATATCACATCAACTAAGCAGCATAAATAACATACATTCACATTCACATGATTTCGTACTTAAGCACAATAATCTAGCATACAATGGATCATATCATAACCAAGTCATAACGTAAACACTTCATAGTCATATCGTTCTCTAACTTACCATAGTCTTAACGTTCTTATACCTATCACGGACATATCATTACGTGACGTACCTTAGTCATATCATCACCAGAACGTATCCTAACGCCATCGTTCTATCAATCTATCACAAACCTATCCCTTTCTACCCATAACCTAACTGTATTCTTTCATCAATCTCACCTATCCATAGCACTCCGGTATGTAACCTAACCTAACGTTTCGTGAACGTATCTTACTCCTATCGTTACATTCTGCTTTGTGCATCCTTCTCGTATCCTATCTCAAACATTTCCTTGAGCACATCGTACCATAATTATTATCATACAAACCACATATTATAACATAACATAACATATAGGAAGCATATCGATCCACAGACAATTCACACATATCAATATATATGACACGTACAAAACCACAAGGCACGTGTCAACATCAAATATAACCATTCCGATAGTAAGGTCACTTACCTGGCTAGCTTAAGTCGTTGTCACAAATATATCTTTAATGAAAGTTCGATTCCGTCCTTTGAAATCCAAGTCAACCTATATGAGTTCATGACATCAGTTTCAAGTTTGAACTCTATAAAATTATTTCTATAATTTAGATTGGCCATAGTAAAATTCTGATATTTAATGTTAGACAAAATTTAAAGGAGCTCACTGCACTCTAATATTTCCTGTTTTACTTTTAAATCCTATTCAACAAATTTTCCTCTTCTTCTGTAATTATTTTTAAGAAGGTATTATTCAATTTTGTTAATCTATTTCTACTACTCAATCTTTCCCTTTTATTTTTATTATTATTTTTCTTTTTAGTTAACAGTGTTCTGTATTTCTATCTCTATCTCATTTTTTCTTATTTCCTTTGTCTTCTTTCTGATTTAGTTAACAATTATATTCTTAGCTTTTAATTTAATCATTTATATTCTTTTCTTATAATTCATATCAAATTACAACCTAAATCATTGCAACAATTCAGTAGATCTAAATCATGGCAACTATTTAATAGATCTAAAATATAATTGGTTTTGATTTCCTAAACTCATACAGAATTCTTTTCATTTAATCTCTGATCCAAAACTAAATAATTGTAACCAAATTAATATTATTTAATAAAATAAAAGGAAGATTTAACATACTGACCTCTTCAAATGACATATCTCCTCCTGCGGAGCTAGTCTGCTTAAACCTTTTGTTTTCTTTTTCTATTTGTTAGAATTCTGGTTAAATCTGCAGTTGTTTTTACAGAGAAGAGATTAGTGATTTGTTGCCAGATTTATTTTTAGGGAAGGAGTGGTGAGAGATTGAAGGAAGGAGGAGGGATCGTTACCAAATGTTTTTCTTCTTTTAATTTTTATTTATTTATTTATTATTTTATTATTTTAACTATTTTTTTATAATTATTTTATTTGTTTATTTCTTTATTTATTTTTGGGCTATTACACGTTATGCCCGACCAAGTTAGGCCCAGGGGTATGTTTACAAGCCCGCCTGGTGGGTTCATATACACGTACATGGGCCGTGTGTGAAGGAGTAACACACACCCAATCCTACCCGAAATAGAAAAGCGCCCAAAGCTATGAAAAGTTTATGAAAAGTTAGGTCCCGCTCATATGTTGCATGTGTTTGCATTCCTAACCCCAACAGTGGGGTGACTTACTGAGTATTTCATAAAATACTCAAGCCACGTACTACCTACATTTTTCAAAGGCGCCAATGTACGGTTGACGGTGGAGCTAAGGACACCATGGAAGTTGGAGATGAGATATTTTTAGGAGTTTACTTTTATTGGACAGTTTTATTGAGTTTTATTTTATTTGGATTTATTTTGAATTCAGTTATTGAAGGTTTATTTTCGAAGATAGGTTTTGTTTTGGATTTATGAACTTTGATGAAAGACTCTTCCAAGGTTATTTATGATGAGCTTCCGCTTAATGAGTTATATATGCATGGGTGATGTCACTGGTTAAAGAAAATTAGAGGCGTTACAAAATGTCAATCCTAATCAAGTTCGATACATTGATTAAAATATTTAAACCTTATTTAAATATTTGGGATTCTCTATTATTGTTTAATTCGTAAATAAAACAAAAATTGGTTAAATATATCATATATACTAAGCCCATATTCTCTAATTTGAATTCGAACACTTCGAACTCACTCGTCATGTTGTTTTATGTTTAGTTTGATATGAGCTAATAGGGGGATCTAATGGACCTATAGGTCATGGGCTCCAACGATCTAAGATTAACTGGTTAAACTCATTAACCTTGTTAACCAACATTCGTTAACTACTAGGACACTCCACTATAGCTTAATAGTTGCACTCCCCTCACTATAGATATATTTCTGTCCATTTGATATAACCATGATTAATGAGTTGATCATTCACAGATTGTTCATAACTAGAGCTGGGTCAATTTACCGTTTTACCCTTGAAATTACTTCTTGTTCCTTATGTCTCGCTGGTCCTCTAATGAACAATTGGTTTGTGGTCCAACCAGTAAACCGAATCCCTCTCAGGCCAATGAGAGGGTGGACCCCTTGTTCAAGACCTGGAGTCAGTACTTAAGGGAACTACCTCTCTTCTATCCCTAAAAGTGGGTAGGAGTGAATTCCATCTTGCACCCCACGTCCCCAGACATTCACCCAGTCTTACCCTTGAAATGGGAGGCCTATTGAGTCGGCGAACTCGAGCCACTCTCACCCATGCAAATCTAAAGATAATTATGAATAAACAGGAGTTCATGGTTAACTCAGGATTAAGATCGAGTTACCTAGGTCATCGAATGAAAAGAAAATCAGTCTCAACAATAAACGACATTATAAAGTGAGAGTGATTTTTTTCATGGTCCGATCTTATGCAATACTCATTGCATAGTACGCCCCCGCTCACATGTCTCCGCATGTACAGTTTAGTGATCACATTGTTTATGTCATATCCAAAAGTAAGTCGCATTCATAATGTTCCTAGGATGAGGTACTCAGCCTTATCCCTGTACTATAAATCATTTTGGCTATATACTTGAACTTGATCCACTCTTATGTCTCTACATATAGTTCAAGTAATCATACTATAGTCAGAGTGTTCCTAGTTTATTGGATTTAGATTAATAATCGTAAAATTCACTTTATTCAATAACAATCTTTACTGAATAAACATCAATAATAACTTTATTGAAAATAGAATATGTTTTTGTTTACAAACGATGAGTTTTAGGACATAGTGATTGTGCACCACAACACTTGTTCTAACCTATCGAACAATTCAGCGGTGAAAAGTTAAGACTGTGCAGAAAACCTACTACCAAAAAGTGATGAGAGAAAAGAAAGAAAAAAAAAAAAGGGGGGGCCCTATCGAGTTCAAATCAATGACCTATTGATTTGCAATCAAATGCTCTACCACTAAGCTAAGGACCCTATTGTGATACAATAAAAGATCTATCTAAGATGATAGCATGATAAAAGGGCTCTACCACTATGCTAAGGACCCCTTTGTGATACAATAAAAGACCTATCTAAGATGATAGTATGATAAAAAGGGGTACAAGAATCATCATGCGGTAGTGGAATAGCAATTCTGTAGTGCATAACACTTATTCTAACCTATCGAACAAGTCAGTGGTGAAAAATTAAGACTGTATAGAAAACCTTGGCGTGTGTTCGAGCCTTGATTGAGAGAAGTTTTTAAAAAACGTGAGCGAAGAATACGTTGAAAATAATCAAATGCACTACTAAAAAGTGATGAAAGAAAAGAATAAAAAAAAGGGTCATACCGAGTTCAATTCAGTGACCTCTTGATCTACAATCAAATACCCTACCACTGAGCTAAGGACCACCTTGTGATACAATAAAAGATCTAACTAAGATCATAGCATGATAAAAGGGGTACAAGCATCATCGTGCGGCAGTGGGACAGCGATTGTGCGGTGCACAATACTAGGTGGGACAATGATTGTGCACCGAGACAGCGATTGTGCGGTGCACAAACACTAGGTGGGACAATGATTATGCACCGAGACAACGATTGTGCGGTGTACAACACTAGGTGGGATAGTGATTGTGCATCGATACACTTGTTCTAACCTATCAAACAAGTCAGCAATGAAAAATTCAAAATTCAGAATATGCAAAAAACCTTAACGTGCGTTCGAGCCTCGATTGAGAGAAATGTTTAAAAATGCACTACCAAAAAGTGATGAGAGAAAAGAATTAAAGGAAGGGCCCTACCGAGTTCAAACCAATGACCTCTTGATCTACAGTCAAATGCTCTACCACTGAGCTAAGTGACACAATCGCACTTTTGAAGGCAGCGGACTAGCAATTGTGCGGCACTCACTTTCCAACGACAAGTGAGCTAAGCCAATTTGTTCATGCGTCACCTACGGCCAAGCGACGTATGATCGAACCTCTAGCCTCTTTTTTAAAAGAAGGTTTTAGAAAACGAGGAGAGAGAGAGATTTTTGAAAGAGACGTTATATAAGCAAGCAAGAGAGAGATAACAACGACTTAGCATATATAACCTTGGGTAGGGAGAAGTTGACAACTAGTCATATCCCCCTATAGTACATTCTGAGGCATTTCATGTCTGGCAGGCCTAAACATGATATTTTTGAGGCGTCATACGCCCTAGAACTACAAAAGTAAAAACACTAGAATGAAAAGACATGACAAGGGTTTGGCTTGTCATGGGCATGCGGCCATGGGCAACACGCCCTAGACGAGCATGACCCTGACATCCTCCCCTACCTAATTGGTTGAGGTCCCTGTCAACCGACTACTTTCAAACCTTGCGATGTGGGTGGCCGCGGAGTTCAGATCTTTGACGCGTTCCCAGCTGGTTTCCTCTGTAGGGAGATTCTTCCATTTGACAAGGAATTCACGAATCGTCCGTACAGGTCTTCCTATCTTCCTAACCCTGTCGGCTAGGATCTCCTCTACTTCTTTGGTTTCTTTTTGTTTCAGATTGATGCTCGGTCTCGTGATTGTATTTCGTTGGTCGTCGTCTGGGTCGGGGTGGTAGGGCTTCAAGTTGCTCACATGAATTACTGGGTGTATTTTCATCCATGCGGGTAGTGCAACTCGGTAGGAGGTAGCCCCGATCTTTTTAAGGACTTCAACCGGGATTGAAGGGGGCGACGCTTGATGAGAACTTGATCTCCTGCTCGGAATTGAAGGGGGCGACACTTCTTGTCCGCCCACCTTTTCATGTGCTTGAAAGCCTTCTCTAAATATACTTGGGCTATATCTGTTGTCTGCTTCCATTCTCTTGTGAAATTTTGAGCTTGAGGGTTTTCTCCTGCATAAGGAAGATCAATAATATGGGGTAAGGCCATTTGTCGTCCACTTATAATTTCGAAGGGACTCTTTCCCGTAGACGAGCTTGTCTGACAATTGAAGCAAAATTAGGCGACATCTAATAGTTGTATCCAAGTCTTCTGTCGAGCGTCGATGAAGTGACGTAAGTAATCTTTAAGCAGTTCTGTCTGTCCATTGGTTTGAGGGTGATAACTCGAGGAGATGTTTAAGGTTGTTCCCAAGAAGGCGAATAACTCAGTCCAGAATGTCAGAATGAATCTGCCATCCCTATCGCTAATGATGCTCGACAGAATGCCCCATAACTTTACAACGTGTTTGAAAAATAGTTGGGCTGTGAGTTCCACCGAGCATAATTTGGGAGTGCGGACGAACGTCGCATATTTTGAGAATCGGTCTACGATAACCAAGATGGCGTCATATTCCCCGACTTTTGGGAGGTGTGTTATGAAGTCCAGAGACAAACTTTCCCAGAGTTTTGTTGGCACAGGCAGAGGTTCCAAGAGTCTTGAGACTTTGGCTTTCTCGACTTTGTCCTGTTGACAGATGAGGCACGTCTTGGTGTATTGCATGATGTCGTCTCGCATGTTTGGCCAGAAGTACCCCTTTTTTATTAGGGCATATGTTCTTTGCCACCCAGGGTGTCCGGACCATAAGGTATCATGACATTCCTGAATGAGATTCTTCCTCAGTTCTTCCGTTCTTGGGACATACAATCTGTTTGCTTTTGTCATCGGGAGGTCTCCCTCAACCCAAAACTGTCGTGTTTTCCCAGCTTTAGCTAGTTCGATGAGGCTTTGGCCGATGGGTCTTTATGCAGATGTTCTTTGATGATGTCGTGCATCGATCCATCGATCTTACTTGAGTGAATATGGGCTAACATGCACAGGGCCACATGTTCGCCCTTTCGACTCAGTGCGTCGGCTGCTTGATTACTTTTCCCTGCTTTGTGTTTGAACTTGAAGTCGAATTCAGCCAACGCCTCCTGCCACCGGGCTTGTTTTGCCATCCATTTTGGTTGATCGAAGAAATGGCAAATGGTGCTATTATCCGTCTTCACCACGAACTATGATCCCAAGAGATACTGTCTCCAGACTTGTAAACAATGGACTACAACCAGCATTTCTTTCTCAGAGACAGTGTATCTCCGTTCGGCATCATTGAGCTTTCGACTTTCGTAAGCGATGGGGTGGCCTTCCTGAATAAGGACCCCACCTAGGGAAAAGTTGGAAGCATTTGTTTCTATTTCAAATGGCTTTATAACATCTACCAACCCGAGGACAGGACCCCTCGTCATGGTTGTTTTCAGATCCTCAAAGGCCATTTGACAATTATCTGACCACGACCAAGGGTGGTCTTTCTTCAACAGCTCTGTCAATGGGGCGGCTCGTCGTGAAAACCCTTCGACGAACCGCCTATAGTAGTTGGCTAATCCTAAGAAGGACTGCACATCGGATACGGAAGTAGGAACTTTCTATTCTTTGATAGCTTTTATCTTATCGCTATCAATGCTAATCTATCCACATTTGACCACATGTCCAAGGAAGTTGATGCATGTTTGCGCGAAGGCACATTTTTCTTGCTTGACATACAGTTGGTTCTGCCGTAGCTTGTCAAACACCAGCTTCAAGTGCACTTTGTGTTCCTCTAGGGTTGTGCTGTAGACAACTATGTCGTCGAGGTATACTATGAAGAACTGATCCAAGTATTCGTAAAAAACTTGGTTCATCAACGTGAAGAAAGTAGCTGGGGCGTTTGTCAAGCCAAAGGGCATTACTAGGAATTCGAAGGCCCCATATCTTGTTACACATGTCGTCTTGGGCTCGTCCCCCTCGGCAATACGTACTTGGTAATACCGTGATCGCAAGTCCAACTTCGTGAAGTATTTGGCCCCGTGAAGTTGGTCAAACAAGTTGGATATTATCGACAGTGGATATTTGTTGCGTATTGTCACCTTGTTTAAGGCTCTATAGTCTATGCACAGATGCAACGTCCCATCCTTCTTCTTCTAGAACAGTATGGGGGCCCCGTAAGGTGCCTTTGCCGGGCGGATGAATCCCGCCGTCAACAACTCATCCAGTTGTTTTCTCAATTCAGCTAGCTCGGACGGAGCCATCCGGTATGCATTCTTTGCTGGCGGTTTAACCCCGGGGAGGAGTTCGATTTCATTATCAATGCCTTGACGAGGTGGTAATGTTTGGGGTAAGCTCTCTGGCATTATGTCAGCATAGCTGTTTAATACCTTCTTGATTTCATTTGGAACAGTTTCTTCAGTGGTCGCTTCTTCCATCAGTGGTATGGCCATAAATGTAGGTTCCTCTCGTGTGAGTCCCCTTTTCAATTGTATGGCCGAGATCATTCGAAGATTACCTAGTTGCTTGATGCTTGCAGGTATTACTGTGGGGTTGCGGTCGGTGATCACCAAGCATTTCGCCAGTGGCATTGGGATAACTTTGTGTTCTAGGAGGAACTCCATCCCAAGTACCATGTCAAAGTCGTCCATGCGAACCACGACAAGGTCTAGCTCTCCCGTCCAATCCCTTATTTTGAAGGGGACTCTTTTGGAAACTCCTACAATAGGCAAGGTCTCAAAGTTAACAGCTTTCATTTTCCCCGGGTCCTTTCCTATGGTGAGTCCCAATCTTCGGGCTTCTTGATCGGCGATGAAGTTGTGGGTTGCTCCTAAATCTATCAGAGTGCTCTTGCTCGGTCGAGAATTTACTATCGCATCTACGAACATGAGCCCTTTCTCTATTATCTCCTTCGGTTCGACCTTCCGTTGGAGGGCAGACAAGAATTTAAGTGCGCCCATTCGGGGATTGTCTTGATCTTCCTTCTTGTCTAACATATTCTCGACCCTTACGTCATTGCTCTCTTGAATGGACACTTGGAGCGCAGTGAGAGAGGCCTGATGAGGACAGTAGGATACTTTGTGGGGACCTTTACACAACATGCATTGTAAAGGCGTCGTTGGGTGGTTCCTTTGATAGTAAGGTCCTCGAGATGTCCCCACTTGGTTGTTCTGAGGAGGTCTATCTGTCCATCCGCTTAGTCTGTCGTTACCTCCATTCGGTCTGTTGGGGCTTCCATTTTGATGACCTGGTGACTTGTATGTTTTGCCCCTAGTGTTTGGGGCCGGTGTCGTTCTTCTTTGGGATCTCGCTTCGTTCCCATAGTCTAGGAGTCTCTCGGCGCAGGCTATTGCGGCAGCTAGGGTTTGGACCTTGTTCTCATGTAGCTTTGTTTGGCCCACGGCTGTAACCCATTTATAAAGAAGAACACCTTGTCCTTCTCTGATGTGCCCCTGATATCTAGCATCAGGGTTGAGAAATGTCTGACATAGTCTCGTATGCCTCCAGTATGTTTCAAGGCTACTAGTTTCTCTATTGCTATATGTCCTGCGTTTTCGGGGAGGAATTGTTCCCTCAACTCTTTCTTGAGGTCCTCCCACGAGTCGATGGTGCACAATCCATCCTGATGTCTTGCACCTTCGTACGCCACCACAATTTGGCATCGTCTATGAGATACATCGAGGCTACGGTCACCTTCTTGTCGTCGGTACAAGCTGTTGTGGCTTTAAAGTACTGTTCGACATCAAAGATGAAGTTTTCCAACTCCTTGGCGTCCCGATTCCCTTTGAAGGCTCTAGGGTCTGGGAATCTCAGTTTGTTGGATCCTGCATTAGTTTGCCCAGCCGTGACGTTCTCCACGGCTTTCATGGGCACTTCAATTCGAGTGCTCGGAGGCCATCCATTCTTGGATGTCGTCCATTGTTGTTCTGAATTCATCAGTTAATCCATTGAACAAGCTCATCATTGTATTTTGTAGCACGTCGAACTCTTCGTCACGTCCCTCTTTGTGCGCGACAGAGCTATCCGGACTACCAAACGGTTTTGGGCTACTCGTAGGAGCAACTCTTTCTTCGAGCGAGGTCACTCAAAACATCAGTTCTGCGATTGGCAACCCATCCAAGCGGTTGCCCATTGCGTCGATTTCTACGACTTTCCCACTCAGTTCGGTCACCCGTGCTTCCAGGAAGCAAAGGGTGTCAGGGACTTCTTTGAGGAACAGTATTTCCTCCTCTATTAGCGTAAGCCGATCGGCTTGTGCTTTGGGTGTCGACTTTGTTGCCGACATGGTTTCGGTCTTTACTATGTCACGGAGCTAACAAAGCTCTGATACCACTTGACACAAGCGGACTAGCAATTGTGCGGCACTCACTTTCCAACGACAAATGAGCTAAGCCAATTTGTTCTTGCGTCGCCTACGGCCAAACGACGTATGATCGAGCCTCTAGCCTCGGTTTTAAAAGAAGGTTTTAGAAAATGAGGAGAGAGAGAGATTTTAGAAAGAGGCGGTTTTAGAAAACGAGGAGAGAGAGAGATTTTAGAAAGAGGCTTAGCATATATAACCTTGGGTAGGGAGAAATTGACTAGTCATATCTCCTAGTACAATCTGAGGAAACCCTATACACTAGAATGAAACCTGCAACCACACTAGAATGAAAAGACATGACAAAGGGGCGTGACCGTGATACTAAGGGACCCCCTTATGATACGATAAAAGACCTATCTTAGATCATAGTATAGAACAAGTGAGAGAGAATTAAAAGAAAGGGCCCTACTGGGTTCAAACCGGTGACCTCTTGATCTACAGTCAAATGCTCTACCACTGAGCTAAGGACCCCCTTGTGATTCAATAGAAGACCTATCTAACATCATAGCATGATAAAAGGGGTACAAGCATCATCAAGTCAAAATTCAGATTATGTAGTAAATCTTATGTGCATTCGAGCCTCAATTGAGTGAAATGTTTAAAAAACGTGAGCGAATAATACGATAAAAACAATCAAATGCACTACCCAAGAGTGATGACAGAAAAGAATTAAAAGAAAGGGCCCTATCGGGTTTGAACCATGACCTCTTGATCTGCAGTCAAATGCTCTACCACTGAGCTAAGGACCCTTTTGAGATATAATAAAAGACCTATCTAACATCATAACATGATAAAAGAGGTACAAGTATCATCGTGCGGCAGTGGGACAGCAATTGTGTGGTGCACAACACTAAGTGGGACAGTGATTGTGCACCGATACACTTGTTCTTATCAAACAAGTCAGTGGTGAAAAATTCAGAATTCAGACTATGCAGAAAACCTTGACGTGCATTCGACCCTCAATTGAGAGATGTTTAAAAAACATGAGCAAATATTACGATGAAAACAATCAAATGCACTAATAAAGAGTGATGAGAGAAAAGAATTAAAAAAAAGGAAAAAAGGGCCCTACCGGGTTCGAACAATGACCTCTTGATCTGTAGTCAAATGCTCTACCACTGAACTAAGGACCCCCTTATGATACAATGAAAAACCTATCTAACATCATAACATGATAAAAGGGGTACAAGCATCATCGTGCGGCAGTGGGACAGCAATTGTGCGATGCACAACATTAAGTGGGACAATGATTGTGCACTGATACACTTGTTCTAACCTATCAAACAAGTCAGCGGTGAAAAATTTAGAATTCAGACTATGTAGAAAACCTTGACGTGCATTTGAGCCTCAATTGAGAGAAATGATTAAAAAACATGAGCAAATAATACGATGAAAACAATCAAATGCACTAATAAAGAGTGATGAGAGAAAAGAATAAAAAAAAAAAAAGGGCCCTACTGGGTCTGAACAATATGCAATCAAATGCTCTACCACTGAGCTAAGGACCCCCTTGTGATACAATAAAAGACCTATCTAACATCATAACATGATAAAAGGGGTACAAGCATCATCTTGCGGCAGTGGGACAGCGATTGTGCGGTGCACAACACTAGGTGGGACAGTGATTGTGCACCAATACACTTGTTCTAATCTATCAAACAAGTCATCGGTGAAAAATTTAAAATTCAGACTATGCAGAAAACCTTAATGTGCATTCGAGCCTCAATTGAGAGAAATGTTTTAAAAACGTGAGCGAATAATACAATGAAAACAATCAAATGCACTACTAAAGAGTGATGAAAGAAAATATTAAAAAAAAAGGGCCCTACCGAGTTTAAAACTCATGACCTCTTGATCTACAGTCAAATGCTCTACCATTAAGCTAAGGTCTTAAGATATAATAAAAGACATATCTAAGATGATAGTATGATAAAAGGGGTACAAGCATCATCATGTGGCAGTGAGACAGCGGTTGTGCACCACAACACTTGTTTTAACCTATCGAACAAGTTAGCGGTGAAAAATTCAGAATTCAGACTAGATGATAGCATGATAAAAGGGGTACAAGCAAGCACTTAGAACACTAGTGGGCCCTACCGAGTTATCTAGATGATAACCTGATAAAAGGGGTACAAGCATAACCGTACGACAGTGGGACAACGATTGTGTGGTGCACAACACTAGGTTTGACAGTGATTGTGCACACAACACTTGTTCTAACCTATTGAACAAATCAGCCATGAAAAATTCAGACTTTGCAGAAAACATTGGCATGCGTTCGAGCCTCAATTGATTGAAATGTTCGAAAAATGTGAGCGAAGAATACGTTGAAAATAATCAAAAGCTCTACCAAAGAGTGATGAGAAAAAAGATTAAAAAAAACCAAATGTGAGCGAGGAAATATGTTGTGAACAATAAAATGCACCACAGAAGAGTGATGGGAAAAAAGATATTTCAAAAATATGAACGAGAAAATACATTGAAAACGAAGAGTGATGAGAGAAAAGAATAAGAAAATAGCCCTATTGAGTTCGAATCTGTGACCTCTTGATCTACCGTCAAATGCTCTACCACTGAGCTAAGGATCTCCTTATGATATAATAAAATTCATATTTAAGATGAAAACATGAAAAAATGGTACAAGCATAACCATTTGGTAGTAGAACAACAATTATGCAATCACACTCTTGCAGTAGTGGGACAACGATTGTGCAGATTGTGCAGATTATGCACGCCAACACTTGTTCTAATCTAAAGAACAAGTCAGCAGCGCTAGTGGGACATTGACTGTGACCACATCAATTGTTTTAACCTAGCGAACAAGTAAACTGTGAAAAATTCAAACCATCATGTTCAAGTCTCGATTGAGAGAAATGTGTTAAAAAAAAACGTTTGTGTAGATTGTGCGCTACAACCTTGTTCTAATCTAATGAACAAGTCAGTAGCACTAGTGGGACATTGATTGTACACCACATCAATTGTTCTAACCTAGCGAACAAGTAAGCCATCAAAAATTCAAACCATCATGTTTGATTCTCGATTGAGAGAAATGTGTTTAAAATGTGAGCGAAGAAATAGGTTGAAAACAATAAAATGCACTACAGAAGAGTGATGAGAGAAAAGAATAAGAAAAGGGCCCTAGGTTCAAATCGGTGACCTCTTAATCTGCAATCAAATGCTCGACCGCTGAGCTCAGAACCCCCTTATGATACAATAAAAGACCTATCTAAAATGATAGCATGAAAAAAGAGGTACAAGCATGATTGTGTGGCAGTGGGATAGCAATTGTGCACCGCTACACTTGTTCTAACCTAACGAACAAGTCAGCAGCACTAATGGGACATTGATTGTGCACCATAACACTTGTTCTAACCTAGCGAACAAGTCAGCAGCACTAATGGGACATTGATTGTGCACCATAACACTTGTTCTAACCTAGCGAACAAGTCAGCAGCACTAGTCAAATTCTTTACCACTGAGCTAAGGACCCCCTTGTGATACAATGGTATGATATTGTCCACTTTGAGCATAAGCTCTCATACTGATGGAGAGTCATCATCCAACACCTCTTTATTTATAAACTCATGATCATAGACTTTCATCATCCAACACCTCCCCTTAATCGAGTCTCGACTCCTTTTGGAGTCTTAGTCATTTTTTATTGCCTTCGTGTACCTTCGCTTTTTCTTTTTGGAGATATTTGAGGATTTACTAAGTTTAGGGCATGACTATGATACCATGTTAGACGATCACGACTCTCCACAATGGTATGATATTGTCCACTTTCAGCATAAGCTCTCGTGGATTTACTTTGTGCTTTCCAAAAGGCATCATACCAATGAAGAGAGTATTCTTTGTTTATAAACCCATGATCATTCCCTAAATTAGCCGATATGGGACTTTCATCATCTAACAGCCTTGACCGATAGGAAACGAAAATGGCCTTGACCGGTAGACTCAAAATTACGTGAAGAGGGATGTGTCGTTAAGATACACATTAAATCATTCTTTTTAGTTTATCCTAATTTCATTATGAAAACCACAACCAATTATATCTGAATATTGAATTTGCAAATCATTAGCAAAATAAATTAAATTATAAACAAATAATATATATGAATGTAAATCCATAATTAAAAGGAGAAAAAATAAAGAAAAATAAAGAAATATTAAGAAACATTAGAAACTAATAATATCTTAATCTAGAATTAAAAGGAGAAAAATAAAGAAACAAAAAGATTTGGAAAGAAGGATCATAGAAGAAAAATATAGAGAATCTAAAATTAAAAGGAAAAAAAATACAGAAACAAGAAAGATTGGTAAAAAAGAATCTATTACAATTCAAAGAAGAAAAATAGGCCCCAGAGAGGCCTAACCAAATCAAAAGAAAAAAAAATATACAGAATACTATTAACAACAGCAAAATAAAAGAAAAAAAAGATTTACAAGTAAGAATGAATTAAAAATTAGCCAATAATATATATGAAAGATTTGGAAGTAAGTGAAAATATTTCTAAACAAAAATTAAAAGATAAAGCAGAGTACAATGAAAGATCATATTAAATATCACAAGGTATCAAGAAAATGAAAGATCAGAAACATGACAAGACAACAAATATTAAAAGACAAAAGCAAAAAAAAAAAAAAAAAAAAAAAAAAAAAAAAAAAAAAAAAAAAAAAAAAAA
>NW_019268519.1:6457197-6463578 GCF_002738365.1 Cucurbita moschata | reverse complement strand
AAAAAAAAAAAAAAAAAAAAAAAAAAAAAAAAAAAAAAAAAAAAAAAAAAAAAAATTAAATTAAACATTAGAAATATTATTAGAAGGCAACTCCATCATATGGCAAGAAAGTACATAATATTGTCCCTTCAAGTAACTTCATCAAATTCTTAAGATAGTAATAGTAGAAAATGAAATCTTAATAAAAATAGAGTTATATATATAGATGGATGTTATAATATTCCAAGACTTTACTCATGCAAAGTCTTTAATGCTCGCATGAAGTCTAGCACATGAACCATTGTAAGAGTCAGAGGATTGAACGTGAAATTGATGTTATGGATTCATATAGGTTACTTGGATACAAAGGACAAAATCGAACTATCATTAAGGATAAATTGATGACACCCGCCCAAGCTAATCAGGTAAGTGACCTTACTAGGATAGACTAAAAATTGTATGAATTATGATGATGTATGAACTGGGTCGTACAATATCGTATGATAGTATGTGATGATGTATGAGTTATAACGATGTATGAGTTGTATTGTATGATGTCGTATACTAGTATATGATGATGTATGAGTTATGATGCTTGATGATGTGCGTAGTATATATATATTTCGATGAATAACGTATTTGATATATTTGATGCGCTTTATGACAATATGATGAGTATGATGATTGCATGACATTTACCTTAATATGATGATGTTTTCCATATTGAGCATGTTATATGATGATGAGTGCCCTATTGCATCATGTCGTTAGATCGACATAGAACACAACTTTAAGAGCATGACAATGATATTAATTTAAATATCCACGAATATGTGTTACCTAGAGTAACAAAGAGATGAGACTTTAGGGTTGTGTCATAAGAGACATTACGATGGATTTAAAGGGACCTCATGTATATTGTATGTTCATAAGCATATGGTTACTTCTCCTAGAGATGATGAGTGTGAATGTGCATAAGCGCGAATGCACACAGATGAGAGTGTTCATGAGGCGCATGACACTATGGGGTTCCGCTGACCTCCGAACGTCACTACAGATTTACGGGTTAGCTTGACCAGAGGGTCCAGGGGGTGTGCGAGCACCCTGGGGATTCACACTCGCACGTGTGAATCATGTGTAGGGAAGTACTACATATCCAATTTGTACGAGACTAGAGGCCACCCCTAAGATGATTAGAGATAGGTCCCTAAATTATGATTGCATGTGTTTGCATTTGCATGACCCCTACAATGGGGCTGAAATACTCAGTAGGTGAGCTACATCATTTTTTTAGGTAAAAGCAAGGCGCACTTGTAGGGAGGATGGCGGCATCACGAGTAGAGACTGTGACAAGTGCATAGGGTAGACTCATATTTAAATTCCTAGTCTTAAGTTAGAATAGGTTGTTTGGCATTTCATTGTTTTAAATTATTTTATATTTGTTTTTATTTTCTCTAAATTTCAGTATTTCGTATTTAAACACGTAAGACCATGACTGTGTTTTCCAGAGAAGAAGTTATTTTAAACGTTTTTTGAAGTTTACATTATAAGTGATGTTCATATAAGAGTTATATTTCCGCATTAGAGATGAGCATGAGACATTAATAGCGACTCCGAGTATGTGAAAATTTAGGGTCGTTACAGATGACCTCTTGATCTATCGTCAAATGCTATACGACTAAGCTAAAGATTCCCTTGTTATACAATCAAAGACCTGTCTAAGACGAAAACATGAAAAAAGAGGTTTGAAACAGATATGTGCCCATAGACAACATGCCTTGGGCAAGCATGACTGTGGCATGTGGCAAGCCTCCTAGTTGCTCGTAGGGTGCGTGGGGATATGCGTTTGTTCGTTTCAACTTCTTTTCTACTATTTTTTGTCCCGATTTTAATACTAACCCTAGTTTTATGTGAGATAGGTTCCACTAAAGAAATTTTGAAAATTTTGGATACTTTTCTATTAAAAAATTGAACATAGGAAGGCACACAATGACCATGTAAGAGATCACACAGATCCTAAGGAGTAACACTTATAGGAATTGCTTGGTAAGGCATGCATGCTAGTAAAACTAAACCCTAAGCGGATTGATTTGGTACGACTTAGGCCTAGGAAGATCGGATCAACATGAGAATAGTCACACTTGTTATTGGTATAATTGAACTATTCTTTACATAAGGTAATGAACTATTTTTATACTACTTATACATAATCGTGTTGTAATGGAGGATAAAAATTTGTGTATTCGCGCTCCGAGCACTTGATGAATGTTATCACCTCATTGATCATGTGCGACTAAATGCATGATGGATAGTATAGTTACTCTAGGTGATTGATTGTGTAAATCTCCATGTAAAGTGCAAGTAGAGGAAAAGTAATAAGACTAGGGTGTGAGTGTCAGTTTGGTTAGACTACGACCCAAGAGGGAACGCCTCCAGTAGTCCAAGTCCATTAGAATCGTCAGAGACAATTAGAGGGTGTAGCCCTGTTGCTCCCGAACGAACCAGACTCGAGGAGTTGAAACTGAAAAACTTGGTGACGTAAATCTATGTCAAGACTGCCAAACTGCCTTAGGGACCTATAAGGCTACCACAACAACCTTTGTAAACAAAGGTAGACGCCTAGGCTAATAGCATTCTATTCAATATCTATAGAGGTCCACTTTTCTTTCCACTCTGGTACAGTACCATTGAGCTAGGCTTGAGGTTGATTAAGGATATGATAATTGATAGTTCAGTTGAATCACCTCGCACAATGGATCCATCCTATGGGTAAGCGTTAATCCTGCAAGTAGTTAGTAGAACTGACACGTACAAGGGGGTCACTCCCCCCAACTTTGGGCCACTACATGGACTTATGGGATGGGCTTGCCAGCTAACCTCCCATGGATGGCGAGCAGGTTAGCACTCTCATGTTGTCCCCACCTTGAAGAGAGAGTTCTTTGAGATAGTGCCTCAACCTTGGATACTGTTTACTGTTGCGTAAGCTAAGTTAGCTACCCAAGTATAAGAACAACAATAGCCCTTCACCTAGAGCTTTGAGTAAATCCCGTGGTAACCTACTACGTTAAGGATGCGATAAGAGTCTACAAAAGGTTTCTTAATAGGTATATCTATACACTAAACCCTTCCTACATTATCTTTTTCAGGTGCATGATGCTACTGGTCGAGGCGAGGGAGGTGCTCGGTGTCACGGTCGTACTTTTTCAACCGTGCTGTGTTGTGATCTTGATACGCTCACGACCAACCTTGAGAAATTTGAAATCCCATATTCATTTTTTGTCTGCCTTTATGGCTTCGTCAGACCTTAAGTGAGGTTTGTTTTCGTCAATCGAACATCACTTGTGCGAAATTTAAGCTTGTTTGGTCATACGTCGTACAGTTGAAAAAGTACGACCGTGACAGTTGGTATTAGAGTCATACTTTGTGTGTCTAGTTAGACAAGATTGTTAGAGAAATGAATTCGAGAGTCAAATGAAAGTAGCACCAGTGCATCCAGAGTGTCAGTATTGACAGAGTAGTTGTGTTGTGAAGAACGAAAACGAGCCATGGGTTGAAACCAAGACTCCCCCAAGTTCATTAGTGTTGTGTGTCGACGCCTCATTGTGGGGGGATTTACCTATCAAGCAAGACCAAACTCATTTATCAAGGGTTTGGGGTTTCAAATTGGGCAAGAGATTCAATAAAAGACACATAAGTCGGATGTCTTCTAAAGAACCATTCACATTAGAGGAATAGTGTCAATGGTTGCAAAGTAGAGAGGCCAGGGTCAGACAAGACAAGCGTCTGCCAAGTGCCAAATTGAGCACAACAGAAGTCCTTATGGAGGGAATGACCTTGTTGTAGAGAGGCGACCGAGTTTGAGTGAGGGAGGGCCCGAGTGAATGGGTTACTCACCCTGTGAATGTGCTCTAAAGTATGAGGACACGTATATTTCTTGAGCAACCGCCTCGTGCCTAAGGTGAGCGGTTTCAAGAGGATTAAGACCAGCATCATCTCGAGAAGTGAGCATCAGTAGGACGTTGGGAAATAAAAGTGAAGCTGTAGGAAGAGCAGAGAAGCGTCAAGGCAGCGGTCACCACATGAAGGTGGCAGTTAAAGAGTTGACTAAGTTTTAGTGCCAACACAAAGCTATGTTACAAGCTTTCAGACATTGCTACTGTAAGGGTTGGTGTCACTATGAGTAAATGTTGTGCTTGGCTTACGAGCTTCACCTCGAGGGGTGCGCTTTTATGTGCAACTGAGAGAATACAATGAGTGAGGCCAAAGTGGGCAAGCTTGGGGTGCACTTCCCCAAGCCTAGGCGAGGATATGTTGAAACTAGTTAGTTTGTCTTGCTTTGTCTGGTGAGTCTTGAGTCGAGCCTAAGGGTAAGGGAGACTCCAAAGGGGATAGCCCACAACCATAGTACAGCTTTTTCAGTCGTGCTTATGTTGCGACTCTCAAAGATCGAGGGAAGGTCCGTTAGTGGGATAGCTCATAAGTAGTCTACAATTTATGTATTCAATATAAAGCACATATTTCTAATTAGTCCGTCCACAGCCAGTTCGAAGTTAGATTATTATCGAGGGTGATGCCGAGATTAAGTGTGGGAGAGTGTCACAATCCGTGGTGTGATTATCATCAATTATGATGACTAGTTTAAGTGGGGGAGAGTGTGACAATGATACTATGGAGAGAGTAGGTTGTGACCCTCACGTAGTGACAAGTAAAGTGACAACCCTCAAGTGGCGCCCATCCAACCATGCAAGGGCTTAGATAAGTGTCATGATGCGACCGAGTGAGTATTGAAAAAAGACACGACATAAGCAAGATATGGTCCACGAGTCTCAAACATAGGCTTATTAAAGGGTCGGGTAGGGCTCAGGGTCTTAACCTCAAAAGTTAGGGTTTCGAATGGAATTTGGCATGCGATTTTGGAGTCAAGTTTGACCATACGAAATATGAATGCTCGCCAAATTTGGTGTCAATCAAACACCGAACGAACGCTCCATGACACAGTATGATCGTTCGCCAAAATGACGTCTACTTGAGGAGGATTGAAAATGCCTCAAAATGTACCATAAAAGGAGACATAATGTTAGCTCTCCACCACCCGTGGACCTTGTGGCCTAAGCGAGCTACCTTGTGGCACATACGTGTGTCACAGTGAGGGCGAGCGTTGCGAGACGAGTGTCATGGGCTACTTTTTTTGAAATGGATCTTTTAAGGACAATACTGGCGGCACGAGTGTGCTGGTATTGCGACCTAGAGCCCATGATACGAAGTTCATAAATGACATAATATAGACACGGGAGGGCCAATGCCTCGATTGGACTTAGATGAATGGATGTTCAGATGTCCCGATGTTATGAACGACATGTGCGTCCATTTTTTATAGCATGACCGTGTGACCTGCGATGGGCAACGACACCCCGTGACTCAGGATAGCGTCAAAACATGAGGGCCATGTTAATTATGAGATGTGATGTTGCACATGAGAGACCTTGGTCTCAAGTAGAGGCAAAGTCGAGGCAAATGACTTAGCCTAGTGTAGAGACAAGTTGGTTGTGTCGCAGGTGATTGAACATGCACCCACTAACGACATGTGTGGTTAAACAACCTTGGATTCCACACAAGTGATGTTTGATTGGCGAAGACAAACCTTACCTGAAGTTCAACGAAGCCAAAAAGTCAAGCAAAAAATGAATATAGGGCTTGTGTTCCCCTTCAGGCTGGTCGTGAGTGTGTCAAGATGACGACAAAGTACGGTTGAAAAAGTACAACGTGACACTCGGGAGCCCAGTAGCCATAGAGTGACGTCGACCCAGAGCGTCTATCTTGTCCACATATTTTTGTAGTCTAAAATGTCATATACATCTTTCGTATCCCGATCCCGTTCTTTCTTTTATGAATAAATTGAACATTTGTACATGTATAAGTTATTACATTGGTTTTGGAAACCTTGTTTAATGGTTTAAAATCGTATGAAATTTTATGGTAGTTTTTAATTGGTTTCTCATACATTCATATTGCATTGCATAGTCCATCACTCCTACTTTTAAGTGCTTTGAAATTCGGGTTATGACAACGGCTAGGGTCTAACGCTAAAACCAGTGCAAGGATTCATCTTCGTCATTAGTGTTGAGAATAGAGGGAGATAATTTGTTGAATCAATCATTCCCGTAATTCCGTCTAATCGATCACTAGGTTAAATTGTGTTTTTACAAACGCTTTTCAACTATGGAGTGTCTTCGCACAACGTCATAAAAAAAATACATATGTAACTTTTATGAACATTATTGAAATTCATGTTTTTTTATTTATTTTTTTAATTATAAAAAAAATGATGTTTTGAAATAATTTAAAATTTTGCAAGTGAGAAAAAAAAAAAAAAAAAAAAAAAAAAAAAAAAAAAAAAAAAAA
>NW_019268519.1:6435340-6455954 GCF_002738365.1 Cucurbita moschata | reverse complement strand
AAAAAAAAAAAAAAAAAAAAAAAAAAAAAAAAAAGTGAAATGAATCATGAGAGGTGACGCATTTTCAAAAAGCCCGCTTCGCCGCGCCACTACTTTTCCTCTTATTAAAAATTAAATCCTCCAAAATTCCATGTTTTCCCGCGAATCTAAAGCATCACCACGCTGGCAATCCGCGTGATCGCTCTCTCAACCAATCACATCTCTCTCTTCGTTCCTATATATACCAAAATCATCACTCTTGCTTTCACCTTCAAGAAGAAGCCGATACTCTTAGAAGCCAGAGTTTAGGGTTTTTCGATTTTTCATCTTTGTCAAATTTCATCAGTTTCTTCCGATTCAACAATGAGTTCCACCAAGGGAGGTAGAGGAAAGCCCAAAGCCACCAAATCGGTCACACGATCGCACAAAGCCGGCCTCCAGTTCCCCGTCGGTAGAATCGCGAGGTTTTTAAAGGCCGGGAAGTACGCCGAGCGAGTCGGTGCTGGAGCCCCGGTGTATTTGTCTGCCGTTCTTGAGTATCTTGCCGCTGAGGTGACCGGATCCTCTGTTCTTTTGCTTTTTTAATTTGTAGTGGTTTTGATATAATGCTGTCTTTGATATAGAGTGTGTTCGTTTGGACTAGTTTTTCAAGTGCTTTAGTAAGGCAGAAATTGGTTTTCTTCTTTAAAATTAGTGTAACCAAGTAATAATCATTTTAGGAACAATCATTTTGGCTTAGAATCTAAAACGATTGATTAAAACAGCACTTCAAGAATCATCTTGTGGTAATTTAACACTTGTAGTTGTAGTATAATCAAGAAAATGTATCTGAGCACAGATTTTAATGGATCGAACTTGGAATTTTGTTTTTGATCTTGTATTTGTCGATTGGAATTAGGTATTGGAGCTTGCTGGGAATGCAGCAAGAGATAACAAGAAGAATCGTATTGTGCCAAGGCATATTCAGCTTGCCGTAAGGAACGATGAGGAGTTGAGCAAGCTTTTGGGGTGCGTAACCATTGCAAATGGAGGAGTTTTGCCCAACATTCACCAAACCCTTTTGCCTAAAAAGGTTGGTAAAGACAAGGGTGATATTGGGTCTGCATCGCAAGAGTTCTAGGGATTTAGGTTGTATTTTGGGGATGATTTTGGTTCTTTTTCCAGAATGACAGAAGTATGATGTTGAAATGAATGGGGTTTGGATCTGTTCCATTTGCTGGGTCATCTTGCTTAGTTTTGCTTAGATGCATATGGTTGGTCTGGATCCATGTAATGTAGTTATCAAGAATGATGATGATGATACTCCCTTCTAGATTTAGAAGTATGAAATGTGTATTTTCTTGTTCAAAGCACTCAATTTTGTGTTCTTGATTATTTCTGCTTAATAGTTGTTTTGATCTGAAATGATTTTAGACAGAAACTTGTTTAATTTCATTTAGGACCTTGAATCCTCTTCTTTATGCATCCTGATAAACGAACCTGAGCCGTGAAAGGGTGGTTCTCAGACCTCAGGTTCACAATTGAACTTGGTAGCCACGAATTAGCCCAGATCCTTAACCCAGCCCATTTGTTAGATGCGCCCAACCCATGTGTGCAGCCTTGCCCCAGATACGCCTCGCCCCTAACACATGTCCTTGCACCCATTGCCAGCTGACTTCTTGCGCCTGCCCCATAATGAACCCGTACCCGTCTTCAACTCCTGCATCCCTAACTCTAACGCTGCTTGGTTCGACTTAGCTTTAGGTGGCTCCAATGGCTTAAACCACTCGGTTTATCAATTTTTAACCTATTGCACTATTTTAAACTCTTTTCTACCATTTTTACCCTTTGGCTAGATGAATGGTTGATAAACCGAGTGGTTTGAGCCATTTTGAAATACATTTTAAGTACAATCACTATGGCTAGATGAAGTGTTGTAAGCTAAATTAGAGCCACCTAATTATGACTATTACGTAGATTAGGTTGCTAAATAAGTTCTTATTTTGTGTCGTGAATTGACATAGGATAGGTTAGCTTGGACTAGCTCCAAAGATTAACTAGTGACTCTCACTTAAGCTACTTAGATAAGTGGCTTTCCTATTGGTTTGATTGGATGAATTGTTGAGGTATGAATGGTGTGTTCTCTTTTGACCCTTGCATCTATCCTACCTTGTAATTTTTAATATTTGTTTATTATGTTATGGTTGTGTTATAAGTATGTTGTACTATGGAACTTGATATGTTACGAAATATCTTGTTAACATTTGAAAATTGTGCTATGCTATGAAAGGGTTATAACATATTAGATATTATGAGATGACATAAAATGATTATGTTACCTATGAAATAAAAGAAAATATAATTTGCATCATAAATACATGTCGTGATTTTAAACTATGGGGACTTCATGCATATTGTATATTCAAGTGCATCAAGATACTTCATTGCTATAATTCGTATGAATGTGCACACTATGATGTTATGATACTATGCATGCTCCCTTCCCTTTGTGGTATACGGTAACATGAGTGTATGCTAGTTGAAGACTAAGTCTAGGAGTACGTATACGAGCTTGCCTAGAGGTTCATGTGCGCATATGTGAGCCGTGTGTAGAGAAGTACTATACATCTAATTTTGCTCAGACCAGAAATATAGACTAAGGTCATGTTACGATGTTTTATATACATCTAATTTTGCTCAGACTAGAAATATAGATTAAGATCATGTTATGATGTTTTATAAAATGATAGATCTCAAGCATGATTGCATTTTCTGACTCCAACCGTGGGGTTAGTATATCTTAAAATACTTAAGGCATGTGCTAGTTTTATTCCTTTTAAGTTAAAAAAAAAAAAAAATTATAACAGCCTGATTATAATTATTCATAGTCATGAAATTCACCTTTTATTTTATTTAAATTTTCACTTTAATAATTTTTTGCTACATTGTTTTAATATTTTTATTAAGAACGTTTAAGTTGTATGAATATTTTAAATAAAATTTTCATGCATGGTAGATGTGTTAAACATGTATTGGTGACGTCGATTTTAATATAAAATAATCAGGTAGTTATAATTACGTTTAATATATTTAATTTTCAATTTTGGAATTTATTTTTGTGTTTAACAAACAATTGTTAAAAAAAAAAAAAATAGAAATTTATTAAAGCGCAAAGTTCAAAATTGTGTACGATTAAAATTAATTAATGAATTTATTGGATCCAAATTACTTCTGTAGCATTTTTCCGACACGAAAGCTGCTTCAATGGGTGAAACAGCGGAGCGACGGCGCCGGTAGACGGAATCCTCCGACGAAGCTAAATGTTGCAGGTGCAATTGTAATCAGCCAAAGTGAAGAGCATAACTCTCCCTCCCGTTTACTGTTTGGGGATTATACGATGTCGTTTTCCGATTCAGCTTCTGAGAGTTTTCGGATTATTCATAAATTATCCATAACTGTGAGGTTAGAAAACGATTGCCAAATTCATAAAATCCACAAAACAAAATCTCTTAAAATTTCTTTCCACAAATTCTCCTCCTGAGATCGCTTCCAACCAGAAAATTTCAATGCAGTATGCAGGTTTATGTCACCGACCATGTTTTGGAGCGATCAGAATCCGGAACTGTTCATCGGAGGTGGGTGTCCAGCGCCGCCAAGTTCTTGAGCAATTGGACGGAGAGCTAGCCAAAGGTGACGATCGAGCCGCTTTGTCTCTCCTTAAGGAATGGCAGGGCAAGCCTGGTGGCCTTCGATGCTTCGGAGCTGCTCGTCAGGTCAGTATTTGCATAGATTTTGATCGGAATCTTGTGGTTAGTAGGAATTTTCAGATGGAATTTTGAGAAGTTTTATCGTTGATCTTCCTTTGCATTCAAGGTGTTTGTTAAAATGCTTCAACCAGATTGATGGGAGATTGTACTTTGATCTTCAATTTCATGAAAGTAGAGTTGTTTTTGTTCAGATTCCAAAGAGAATTTACACATTGGACGAGCTAAAGCTGAATGGAATTGAAGCTTCATCTCTTTTATCACCATTGGATGCAACCCTTGGAGCGATTGAAAGAAATATTCAAGCGGCTGCTGCTTTGGTTGGTGTTTGTGCTTGGAATGTGTTTCACATTACTCCGCAACACCTGTTCTACCTTTCGGTCGGATTCCTATTTCTCTGGACCTTGGATTCGGTAACTAAACTTTCTTATATCTTCTAGTTATACTTGAATCCAAGCCCATCAAAATGATGAGACTGAATAATATGTGAAGGTGGGTTTGAATGGAGGAGTTGGAAGCTTAGTTCTTGATACAATTGGTCACACTTTCAGTCAAAAGTACCACAACAGAGTTATTCAAGTAACAATCTTCATGCATCATCCTGCTATTTTACTATATTTCAGCTCGTTTGGAATGGTTTTCTAAGAAAACATAGTTATGAAATAGCATGAAGCTGGGCATTTCTTGATCGCCTACTTGCTCGGAGTTGTTCCGAAGGGCTATACGTTGTCGAGTTTGGAAGCATTGCAAAAGGAAGGATCTCTGAATCTTCAAGCCGGCACTGCTTTCGTTGATTTTGAATTCCTTGAAGAAGTAAGTTTCAGAATTGTAGTTCAACCCAATTACCTGTGCTTCTTATCATTTCACTTCTGCTAATATCCTTTGATTTCACAGGTCAATGCAGGAAAAGTTTCTGGAACGGTACATTTTCTACTTTGAACACCCCATCCAACATTAAAATGCTCGATTAGAACTCCTAAAGTTTGCCTATAATACCATTTTAATCTTTTACATTAGTTTTTTAGAAATCACTGTGCAAAAATCTGAAGACATTTTCCAAATTACGTCAAGTAAAGTTTAAGAACTAAAATGAAATATTCAAAAGATTCGGACGAGAATAACTAAAAAAATTGTTTATGGGAAGTGTTTTAGTAAGTAAAGTCATTGATTTGGGATTGTTTGGGTTGTTCATCAGATGTTGAACAGATTCTCATGCATAGCACTTGCTGGTGTGGCTACAGAGTATCTTCTATATGGATGTGCGGAGGGAGGCCTTGCTGACATTAACAAGGTTTCATTTCTTACTGTCTTTTACCTAAATCCTATCACATTTTGTTTGGATATGATTTTCATTGCTTTTAGAACTTTGGTTTTACTCGAGGAAACAATGATCTAATAATTGATTTGGTAGGCCTTCTTTTTGTCCCAAAATTGAACAAGACGTTATCAAACCCCCACCAAAATAAGTCTATGTCGTTGTACAATGAAAAACTAACAAAATTTGGTAATATTTCTGCTGCTTGTTGACAAAAATGTGTTTCTTAATCATTATTATTCTAATTTTTTGTATCTTTTTAATAGAAAAAGGATATAGTTTTTCACAACACTTTTCTTGTTCTTCTCCCAAATTTTGAAGTTAAAGAAAAATTTCGAAATCTTAAACTTTCGAGAACTAAGCTTATAATTTTTATATTTTTAGAAGTGAAATCTAGACCAAACGTTTCTATTTTGTTTTGGTCTTAAAAGGTTGATTATCTCATTTGAGTACTGAAAATCGATCCAAACCGAATCAAATGGTTGTATTTTTGTTAAAATTGTTGTTATATCTTGAAGAATGGTTTTGGTTTTACAATTGAGGCAGTTGGATTTGTTGCTGAAAGGGCTAGGGTTTACACAGAAGAAGGCAGATTCTCAAGTAAGATGGGCAGTTCTAAACACTGTTCTGATATTGCGCCGCCATGAAAGTGCTAGAGCTAAGCTTGCAGATGCTATGTCTTCTGGAAAATCTGTAGGGAATTGTATTGACATTATTGAGAAAAGTATTGATTTTGATGATATCTAAATGAAATCACACGTTTTACTTGTACTTCTCTTGATTTTTTAAGATGCTACTGTACGAGAAAACCGATCACGAAGAGTTAGGAAACGAGGAGTTGTTTGAGGTGAAAATTTTCAATTCTATTGAGTTGCAATAAGAGTAGATTTATTTTATGTTTCTCCTTCATTCGACTCTTTCACAAGCCTATTTGAGCGGAAATTGGATTTCTTATCACACGACTTGTGATGTATATTATCTATGATTGTGATGTATATTATCTATGATACACGTACAAGCGAACATCCTTGCGCAAGGAATCCCCGTTGTGAAATTTGAATGATTAACAATACTGAATACTGTCTGCTGTTCTGAACTATCCAAAGTTATTGGTAATCATTTTATATGACAGGAGGTTAAAGTGTTACAAGTTATTGGTAATCATTTTATATGACAGGAGGTTAAAGTGTTACAAATTTTAAGTTACAACGAATAAATAGAGATACCCATGAGTGTGATTGTTATCCATTTTCAACTATACACAGTGATGATCTTGCATGCTTATGAAATGTTTTAAGAGGAACTCAAACCCCATTTGTAACGACCTTAAATTTTCACATATTCAGAGTCGCTACTAATGTCTGAAAAACTTTAAAAACCATTTAAAACAACTTCTTCTCTGAAAAACACAACGTCTTACGTGTTTAAATATGAAATACTGAAATTTAGAGAAAACAAAAATAAATACAAAATAATTTAAAAGAAATGCAAAATAACCTATTCTAACTTGACTAGAAATTTAAATATAAATCTACCCTATGCACGTGCCACAATCTCTGCTCGTGATGCCGCTGTCCTCCGTACAAGTGTGCCTTGTCTTTACCTGAAAAATGATGTGGCACACGGCCTGAGTATTTCAAAGAATACTCAGTAAGTGGCCTCACTATAGTGGCCATGCAAATGCAAACACATGTAATCATGATTTAGAGACTTATCTCTAATCATCTTAGGGGTGGCCTCCAGTCTCGTACAAATTGGATGTGTAGTACTTCCCTACACACGACTCACACATGCGAGTGTGAATCCCCAGGGCACTCGCACACCCCCTGGACCCTCTGGTCAAGCTAATCTATAGCGACGTTCGGAGGTCAGCGGAACCCCATAGTGTCATGCACCTCATGAACACCCTCATCTGTGTGCTTTCGCGCTCATCATACGGTGCGCGTCCGCACTCATCATCTTTAGGGGAAGTAGCCCTATGCTTATGAGCATACAATATGCATGAGGTCCCTCTAAATCCATCATAATGTCTCTTCTGACACAACTCTCTAGTCTCATCTCTTTGTTACTCTAGGTAACACATACTCGTGGATATTTATATTAATATCATTTTCACGCTCTTAGGGTTGTGTCCTATGTCGATCTAACGACATGATGCAATATGACACTCATCATCATATAGCATGCTCAATATGGAAAACACCACCATATTAAGGTAAACGTCACGCAATCATCATACTCATCATATTGCCACAAAGTGCATCAAACATATCAAGTACGACATTCATCAAAATATATATATATACTGAGCACATCATCAGGTATCATAACCCACACATCATCATAACTCATATACCGCATCGTACGACATAGTTCATACATCATCGTAACTCATACAATTTTTTAGCATATCCTGTAGTAAGGCCACTTACCTGGTTGGCCTTACCGAAATATTCCCTAATTTAATTAACGTAAGCTCCCGTTCCTCGAGAGCTGCTCCAAAAGTTGCTAGAGTTCGCTTCATATCGAACCGTTCGTCACCTTTTGTTAGTATTTCACATTTTAATTAATAATCCAACTAATAATGTGAAATACAGCTCAAAAACGGTCTCAGTAAAAATCGAATTCCACATTTTCATTGATTCTAAATTTTAGTTGGATAGTAAAACTTAAATTGAAAATATGTCGATATTATTTCATGCTGCTTCAATCATTCAATTCAACAATGATTTGTTATAATATTATATTCTCTGAGTACAAATAATAATAATTTCTCACATCTTCCATTTTCCTTCTCTCAGTACCACTTTGTTTCTCTTCTCTCTTTGTTTCTCTTCTCTCTTTGTTTCTCCTCTCTATCTTCTTTTTCTTTCATATGAATGACTATGCAATTATAAAACAATATTCAATCAATTCCGTTTTCTCCTCCTCCTATGACTATCAATTAATAGAAGACATTTTCAATCTTTTTTTTTTCTTCTTCTTTCCTAAAAACTACTCTGAAACCATTTCAGTCTATTCTGTCTTCTTTTCTTTCGGTTTCAATCTATTATGTTTTTTTCTCTTTCTTGAAAACTACTATGAACGGAAATATTTTCAATCTATTCTGTTTTATTCTCTCTCTTGACTATCCAATTCGAGAAGTCTCTATTTTAATTTTCCTCCGTAAAAATGACTATGCATCCATCAATTATGATTTTCTTCTCTTCCCTAAAAATGATATTCAATTTAGATGCAATTGACGAGCCATTTTCAATCAATTTTGATTTTCGATCCGATCCAAAAATCTAAATAATTGAAAAAGAGATCTAACATAACTTTTTTTTATCTCTTGCAAAAGATAAAAGAGAAGGAGATCTAACTTACCAATTACTTTTTCATCTCTTTCCATTCCTATTAAATCTGCTTGAAGTGAAGGCCATCTAACTTTGTTATCTCTGGCAAAAGATAAAAGAAAAGGAGATCTAACTTACTTCCATTCCTATTAAATCTGCTTGAAGTCAAGACCATCTAACTTTGTTATCTCTTGCAAAAGATATCTGATTGAAGTCAAGGCCATCTAACTTTGTTATCTCTTGCAAAAGATAAAAGAAAAGGAGATCTAACTTACTAATTACTTTTTCATCCCTTTCCATTCCTATTAAATCTGCTTCAAGTGAAGGCCATCTCTAATTCTTCTCTCCCATCTCTTTCCATTCCTATTAAATCTGCTTGGAGTGGAGGCCATCTCCAATTCTTCTCTCTCAAAATCTGTCATCTTTCTTGTGTTTCTTTCTCGATGTTTCCCTTCTCAAAATCTGCCTTTTTTTTTTCTAATTTTTTTTTCCAGATCATTTTGCAGTTGTAAGAGCTGTGAGGAAATATTTGAAGGTGGAGAGAGAGAGAGTCGATAATTTAATTTTTTTTTAATTATTATTTACTTATTATTATAGGTTCTCATTCGCTGACTGAACACAACTCATGCAGAAGCTAAGGTGTTCGGCTACACATGCTACCCATGTGTGCATGTTCTCTTGCTTGCGACTTTTAACTAGACTTGTCTCTACTCCTAGATCAAGGTCTTCCATGTACAATGTTGCATCTCATCTTGTCATCTTGATTCCCCACAACATGACTCATGCATCATGATTTCATTCCAAGTCTCGAGATGTCATTGGCCCATACTAGTCACTTAGGCACACTTGTCGAAAATCAACCATGAGTCGTCTCTGTCATTGAGACATCTTGAGCATCTATCCATTTAGGTACTATCGAAGCATGAACCCTCCCATGTTCATGCCTATGAATTTTGTATTGGAGAGCGATCTCATATACCAACCTTTGATTCATGAGCTGGTGTGCAATGTCAACACACCCGTGTCGTCGAACACTGTCCTAAAAAATTTATTTTCAAAGGAAGACGCCCAGGACATTCATCTTGTATCACTCGCCCAAAGTGTGATACACTTATGTGCCACATGGTACTTATGTGCCACATGGTAGCTCACTTAGATCATAGGGCCCATGGATGGTGGAGAGCTGATAAGATGTTTCCCCTAAGATACATTTTGAGGCATATTTGATCTTCTTGGACTTGACGTGATTCTAGCGAGCAATCATACAATCCCGAGGTGCGTCCGTCAGATATCCGATTGATACCAAAATTGGTGAGTTTTCATCTTTCATATAAACAGACTTAACTCTAGATTCGCATGTTGAAACTCATGTCAAAATCTCGACTTTTGTAGTATGCTCGGGGCGTACTTGGTCTTCTTTGAGCTTGTCTTCAACACTATGTCACCATTGTCCCCTCTAATCTTGCTTATGCCTCAACTTAGCTTAAATGTACACTTTCCTTGGTGTGTTGGATTGATGCGTTGTCGTCATTGGTCGGATCATAACACTTGTCTATCTCAACCTTAATGTAATGACCCTATTTTTAATATTAAAATAAAGTTGTCACTACATACATGATGTGTCTAATATATACAAAAAATTCTTAAATACAGTTTAAAATATTGTCATAGACTTGAACGATGGTAAAATTCATTTAGAGTAAAAATTAAAGTTCAATAAAATAATGAAATTGAAATTAAAAGAAATGCATACACCCTAATCTGATCTAAGGACTACAACTTCATGAAAATGAAACTATTCTCACTTTACTTCCAGTCTCTACAACGATGTCATTATCTATATAAGGATGTTTACCTTTACCTGAAAAAAGTAGTACATGACTTGAGTATTTAATTGAGATTTAAAGAACTAAGTAACCCTATATGAATTGATATTGGTAAAAAAGGTTGCAACAATGAAATAATTAGGAATTTCGGCTAAGGCCAACCATGTAAGTCACCTTACTCATTCGACCATGTAAGAGACCTTACTATTGAAGTTAGGTAGCTTAATGTTGTATGATGGTGCATACCCCATGGCCCTACATGGTGCACCATATTGTTTGTGCTATGTGTATGTGTTCTATGTAATGACATATGATGTTATGATATGTATGCATGTGATATCCATTACGCCATGTCGTAAATGAAACGAATTATTATATATATCATGTTATATATTGTCACGTAAAATTATGTGATGGATCATATGATGACTGTCATGTATATATGATGCATATATGTACAACCATGAACGAAAGGAAAAAGGGAATGGTGTAATGTTATTCTATAAATGAAAATCATGTAGATCTCATGCATGCATGTATGTCATGTGAATCGAAATACTTCCTCATTATGTTATGCAAGTAAGGACGTGTACCTTTGATAATTATGTTCACCATGATATCATGCAGACCTTTCATTTTCTGCAGCGTCCAGTGACGTTTTAATGCGTTGTGCCCGACCAAGTCAGGCTCAGGGAGTACGTATACAAGCCCACCTGGTGGATCCATATGCGCATACGTGGGTCGTGTGTGGAAAAATACTGCACATCCAAGCCTGCACGGAACTAGAAAAAGCATAAAGTTATGTTACATTTTTAAAAGATCGTCCCAATTATGTTAGGTGTGTGATTGCATTACGACAGTGGAGTGACTTGCTAAACATTTTCTAAGATACTAAAGCCACATACTACCTTTATATATTTTAGGTAAAGGTAAAGCTCCTAGACAATGGAAGTCATGATAGGTAAAGTCACGTGCTACCTTGCATGGATGACGATAAATGCTGGAAAGACCATGAAAGTCAAGATAGGTCAAGTCACACCCATGATTTTTTTTATAATTCACGATTGAAAATTAGAGGCTCACAAAAATTTGAATTAGAATTGTAAGTACAAAAATACGACAATACGACTTACAAAAATATGACAATACGACCGAATGCCAATATCAGTAGCGTTCTCGAGAAGGCTATCCCTCTCATCAAGTCCGAGTATGGACTATTTCTCAAAACAACTCCTAAAAGTGCTCTCACAAAGCATTAGGCAAAGTACAAAGGACCCAAGATCACAAAAGGATTATAATCTGTTGTTGATCCTTAGAAAGTTTTGCTGAAGAAAGTCCAACCTACAAGCATCTTTACAAACATCACTACTAAGATAGTAGAAGAGAAATGGATAAATATGGGAAAATCAGACCCCCAAGATGAACTTAGTGATAACATATCAGAAGGCATCCCCCTCTCTCCCTACATGAACATTTTCATCCAAAATCCACCAACAAATTCTCCATACACGAGTAACTTTCATTCAAACTCCAGTAACATGGAAGATGAAGCTCCTCCTCTCTGTCTATTGACTCTACTACTCCTACACTAAAATGTTGGATCATCGAATTTACAATTCCTGCTTTTGCAGACCAATCTTCAAATTAGAACCAAGATATTAACCTCCCAACAGCCTCACTCAACTCCTTGCTCTTCCCATTGGATTGATATCATTCATCTATGATAGGACATGCCTACCCAGCTCTCTCTTCTACCCTCCACTGTCAGACAGTCTGAGCAAAATCCAAGTTTTCTTCAGCTAGAAACTTTGAAACTCGAACTTGTCGATATATGCCTTCTTGAAAAGAAGCATGGAACAGTGTTCGAGAGTTCTCTAGAACGAGAAAATATAAAAAAGAAAGAAAGAAACGAAATCAACTGGGCTGCTCTCATTTTATAGAGAGATGAATACTTCCCGTTCTTTAAAGCAAAATTTGCCTTAAACATCGGAAGAATCCAGATTGGCTGTTCTCTCCCTCTCTAACACATTAACCTGCATTTTTCTTACCCAAATCTAGGTGATCTTCTAAGTATCACCGTTTCTCGCTCGATGCCTATCTTGACATGTTTCTTTGGACTGTGTGTTCCTCCATTTATTTGAAACACACTGCTTTTGTTGTGTGCTGATTGGTCATTTTGACTAGCAACTTTACTTCCATTAACTTCAGGCATGTGCCTATCTATGTCTACCTGAGCATCATTTTCAGTCGTGTTTAACTTCCTTGGTGATTTTCGTGTGATAGTTGGGGCCTCACTTTTCAGATTACTCTTCTCTGAGTTGCATTTCTTCTGTACGTTTGCAGCCTCATTATTTTCAATACCAATCTCTTCCACTTCCGCTTCGGGAGATTCACAGTCATGAGATGAATCAATTATTCCTGGAGCAGCAGCATTGTCAGTCTCCTTCTTGATGTTAGTAAGATCGACATGGTCGTTAATATTCGGGGGAAGAGCAGCAGGATCTAATTCAAATGATCCTTTCGGAATGCCTTCTCTTTCCCTTCCAGTCATTCTAACTGAAGGAACTTGATGAGAAAACCTGTACAACTCGTTAGGTGCAATCTTGAAGGAGTTCAGTCTATGCTTCTCAGTAGTCTGAAACAAGCAGACAAACCCTTTGATCTTGTCCATGTAAGCAACCGAGATGCCAACATCCTTGACATAATCTGACAAGATTTCAACAAATTCATATTCAAAAGCTACATGTTTTTCAGGTTCAGAGCTCCATCTAATATCCCAGTCCTTGAAAAGAGCCCAAGTTTCTCCTTTTCTGGGATACAACAAGTACGTATTCCTCACAGACTGTTTGGGACAATGTACCATATGAGAGAACATGGGAAGATCAGCAGTTTCCTCGGTGTCTCCTAAAGTATACTTGCCACATGCAATAGGCAATTCTGCATCGCTCCAATCAATTTCATATTTGCTATCAGGATTTGGTTCGAACCAAGTAATCTGGAGCTTGAATACAGGGGAGAACACTTTTCTAATACGAGCATAAAATCTTGGCATGCCATCAATGGTATCGTATATAGCCCATACCTGATTGACTGCAAAACAATCTTCTGTTTTATCGTTATCAAAATTGCTAAACTCAGGATCAGCACATACCAAAACATGTACTTTTACATCTTTGTTCTCTGTATCAATATCCTCAACTTTGGATTTTTTATCATTTTGATCTGACATGTTTTTTCCTTCTTCCATTACCTTCAGTTCCTCACATTTGGGTTTCATTTTGGGCAAGACTTCCGGATGTTGAGAAGGTACTTCATGTTTGATGCCCTTTTTGTGACCATCAACAGTACCATTACCAACTGAAGATTTGTCAACTTTAGATGCTGCAACATCTGCAGTTGCATCTTTCGTTTTCTCTTTAATGTCCGCAGATTCACTGCCCCTTGATTTCTTTGGAATCTGTAAATTATTATCATCATCATCACTTAAATATTTCTGGTACGAAACATGGTTCTTGTTCCTTGAAGATCTCCTTTGACAATTGCCTCTACCTTGACTAGAATCCTTTTCATATAAATCGTCATCATCAACATCTTGGTCATCTTCAGAATTGTTGACAGGTGTTGTAGCTGATTTTCGTTGTCGCTTCCTATTTCCACTCTTTGGAGCTGATTTGGGCTTAACACTACCACCCTGTCCATCTTTGGCATCCCCATGTGCCTTCTGTTTTTTTCCACCTTTAGCATTCAAATCACTGCCAGCAGTGTAATTTTCCCTTGATGCTCGTTCAACCCCAGCAGACCTATCCTGAGATTTATTATCAGAACCATGTTTGATCTGTGTAGCTGATTTTGAGGGTCCTGACTCAGGAGCTACTTTCTTCTGAGGGACATGACCTTGGTGGGAGGGTGGAGGCATATTTTGGTTATTTAAGTCATGAGAGATAAAACCTCTGCCACAATTCTGGCAACGCAACATCTTATTAAGATAACATTTGAGGTACTGATACCTCACAATACAAAATGGGCAGCACGTCCAAAAAGCCTGCTGTGGTGGTGGTGGTTTGTATGAATTTCTTCCAGGAAAATGCGAGAAAGGAACACTTGAGTAACCATTTGCAGTTCCACTCTCTTGCTTGTTCATTGCTGCATATCCATTTGACTGATCATGAGATGACTTAGGTGCAATATTTCTTCTTCCAGCTCCACACTTCATGTCGTATAACTTGCGTTTTGACTGATCAGAGAGAAGCCTGTTAGCTTCACCAACAAGTTTAAAAGCAGCTTCTGCACCAGTAAACTTGTTCTTATCTGGGTGGAGCAACAATGCAAACTTCCGGTACTGCTTTTTTATAGTAGTTTCATCTGCTGATTGTTCTATTTGAAGAATCCCATACCAGTCATTTTCAGTTCCACATATTCTATTCTGAGCTGAACAGTGAATCTCACATACCGTTAGCAGTTGTGTAATATTTTCAAGTGTAGGAAAGAGTCTATGTGCTGTCTGAGCCATCTTCCTCGCCCCCAAAAAATCACTGATTTCCAGCTTCTTCTCAGCAATTTGCATAGCCTTAATGGCCTCTTCCTTGTTGCACTCCATTGCTACCACGTTTAAGTATTAACCATTTAATTTTCAAACACAGATTTCTCAATTCACTTTGCTGACTGTCAGTCAGCACCAAAAGTCAATAGTTTCAATCTGCATTAAGGTAAGCCAGTAAACTTAAAAACATTTCCCAAGACGTTTTAAAAACAAAGACGTATATTAATATTCATGATTTGAAGTGCAGACATGATATTAAGTTTAGAACAGAGAGAATTTTACCATCATCACAGTTGGATATACTGTAATAAACTTGAAACAAACTATGGCATCTCAATCAAAGGGATTGGAGCTACAACATCTATGAGTGCAGGGGATCCTAATACTTGAAATTAATATCTGCAGGTACAGTTCAAATATGAAAAATCAGAACCAGCAAGTGTATGGAAAATATATGAGCAAAAAGGAGAAATACACACAAAACTAAAATTTGGAACTCCGAAACAATCACAAGCATTATCTTTTTCGTATTTTTTCTTTGTTTATTCATTATGATTGTAGGTTATTCTCATAGTCAATTGCTCCTCAGACAGATCACAAGCAAAAGTTTCTAAACCTAAACATCATTCCTCATGAACAATGCATTTCCATTAGAAAATTACTTTTTTACTTAAAGAACTATTGTAACTGGTGAAAAGAATCCAAATATTCAATCAACCCCCAAGTTCCAACGAACAAAGTTCCTCATTCAATGCAAATGGAATTTTCTTTCTTTTTTTTTTTTTACCTAACTGGTACACACAATATTATCAAATTTAAATTTAAGGAGTTCAGTGAGGATGTCCTAGCTATAAATATGAAGAAAACAATGAATTCATAAAATACTATCAATGTTTTCAAAGAAGAATGCGAAATAGCCCTCTGAGGACAATGAGCTCAAAAAATATGTGAGTACTCATGTGAGACGAAGCATGAAAAGAGAAAATAGAGGAAAGGCCCATTTAAGGTCATCTGGCTTCCACAATTCAGATAAAGACAGGTACCCTCATTAAGGTATATGCCACATCAGGCCTACGTTTTTTTCCCCTAAGAAATTAATAAAATGTGTTCTGTAAAACCTCATTTCCCAAGCAGCTACTATATAAAAAAAATAAAAATAAAATGTTTCGTTTGAACATTTTTGCGGTTAGTACTCAAGTTCCAAAGGGCTCTCGCACTTCAATGTGCGTAGTGATTTGAAAAATATACTTTCAACAACAACCCCACAAAATTATTTTAAATTCCTATAATTTGAAACTATCATCACCTAATTTGGTTATATCATTATTAAATTTGATTTTAATTTAAACCCTAGTTTCCACTGTCTAAGAATGTGGAACTTGCACCTAGCTGCAAGGTGCGCTAAGATCCGTTCTTTTTAGGGCATATAAAACAACGTAAACTCTAGAAAAAAATTTGTTGTTTAAACTCTTACCACTTCACCTTAACTTAGAAACTAGTAAGGCTCTTCCTCATAGACCCACCAACTGTTAGACTTCAAACCATTTTTACCCGCACAAATTGAAAATCAACCTTCCATCCGCTCGAGGAAAGCATTACTACTAATGTACTTCAAAACGTCTAATTATCTCTTCAAGGAGCTATAATTTTGTCGTAGATTTGCATTTCATTTCCCCGGCATCTAGCCTAGAAACCAATGAGTTCCTTAAAGAAAAATCTGAACAAAGTAGATCAACTTTCAACTCCCACATTCACAAAAACAACATAACAATTCAGCAGTAAGAAAAACACCATCCAATCGAAGTTCAACTTCGATGAAAACAAGTCAATAGCAGCACAAATTACAGAAATCCGCAACAAAAAACACGGAAGACCTCACAAACCAGGAAACAAACACCAATCAGAAGCAACAATCAGCTGAAGGAGCAGAAACATAAATCAAAAGCAAAAACAGAGGCTCGAAATCAATAAACATGATAGAAACAAGAGAGTAAAATGGATTAAAATGAGGAAATGAAAAAGAAAACCCTAGAATGGAACATGGAGGCAAGAAGAGAGAGAAGTAGCGAATGAGGGAGGGAGGGAGTTACCGAGAGCTGAAAAGCCGATTGAGCAGCGTCGGAAATGAAAGAGAAATGAAGAAAAATGGCGCGGGAAGAATGAAAAATTTTGGGGGGAAGAAGGAAGTTAAATTGCCCGACTTCCCAGTTTTTCTCTGTGAAATTCGGCTGTGTTTGTGTGTCCCTCTGTCTTCCACCCTCCGAACTGTCCAGTTTTCTGGTTCTTTTCATCCCATTTTTATACCGTACTTTTCGCAGGCCCAAGCCCAATCAAAGTAGAGATGTCACCCGGCCAAGTCGACACGTCTCCGCTTCCTATTTCAATTCTTATTCCTGCAAAAAAATAAAATAAATAAATAAATAAATAATAAAAATATAATCCCTGTCCTCGAGCCCGTTTTGTTCACCGAGAAATATCTTTCTCTACTCTCGTAGTATTCTTTATCCCATTCGAGATAGGTCTCCATGAGTTAAATGAACATCTTACTATGAAAAGTACTTCTTTCAACCCTAGTTTTGTTCGGTCTTTAAAATCCACGTCCATTTCCAACACAAACTTTCCAACTTGTCATTAAATGCAAAAACGTAAAACGAACACGGGTTTTATGTCCATTCTCATCCTCTTTTTTCACAACCAAACGGCCCGGAAAATTTTTTTCAAAACATCCTGTTACTTAGAAATGTATTCGTTTTCTTCCTCTCTCAAGGAACTCTTTCTAGCTGGAACCATTTCCATTTTGTTCATAATAGTTCTCACTCTCTTGAGAAGATAAGCTACCAAAAGTTTGTGTATTCGGAGTTTCCCTCGGTTTTGGTTAATCAAATACAAAAGGATAGTTCTCACTCTCTTGAGAAGATAAGCTACCAAAAGTTTGTGTATTCGGAGTTTCCCTCGGTTTTGGTTAATCAAATACAAAAGGATAGTTCTCACTCTCTTGAGAAGATAAGCTACCAAAAGTTTGTGTATTCGGAGTTTCCCTCGGTTTTGGTTAATCAAATACAAAAGGATAGTTCTCACTCTCTTGAGAAGATAAGCTACCAAAAGTTTGTGTATTCGGAGTTTCCCTCGGTTTTGGTTAATCAAATACAAAAGGATAGTTCTCACTCTCTTGAGAAGATAAGCTACCAAAAGTTTGTGTATTCGGAGTTTCCCTCGGTTTTGGTTAATCAAATACAAAAGGATAGTTCTCACTCTCTTGAGAAGATAAGCTACCAAAAGTTTGTGTATTCGGAGTTTCCCTCGGTTTTGGTTAATCAAATACAAAAGGATAGTTCTCACTCTCTTGAGAAGATAAGCTACCAAAAGTTTGTGTATTCGGAGTTTCCCTCGGTTTTGGTTAATCAAATACAAAAGGATAGTTCTCACTCTCTTGAGAAGATAAGCTACCAAAAGTTTGTGTATTCGGAGTTTCCCTCGGTTTTGGTTAATCAAATACAAAAGGATAGTTCTCACTCTCTTGAGAAGATAAGCTACCAAAAGTTTGTGTATTCGGAGTTTCCCTCGGTTTTGGTTAATCAAATACAAAAGGATAGTTCTCACTCTCTTGAGAAGATAAGCTACCAAAAGTTTGTGTATTCGGAGTTTCCCTCGGTTTTGGTTAATCAAATACAAAAGGATAGTTCTCACTCTCTTGAGAAGATAAGCTACCAAAAGTTTGTGTATTCGGAGTTTCCCTCGGTTTTGGTTAATCAAATACAAAAGGATAGTTCTCACTCTCTTGAGAAGATAAGCTACCAAAAGTTTGTGTATTCGGAGTTTCCCTCGGTTTTGGTTAATCAAATACAAAAGGATAGTTCTCACTCTCTTGAGAAGATAAGCTACCAAAAGTTTGTGTATTCGGAGTTTCCCTCGGTTTTGGTTAATCAAATACAAAAGGATAGTTCTCACTCTCTTGAGAAGATAAGCTACCAAAAGTTTGTGTATTCGGAGTTTCCCTCGGTTTTGGTTAATCAAATACAAAAGGTTCCTCCTGATTTCAATGAAAATTAACGCAAAACTTTGATTTATAAAAATTATCTGCAACCGAACACTAAATAAAAATCGAGTTTTTCATCTTTTTAAAATGTAGAGAAGATTAGTGCAAAATAATGAGTTTTTTTCTTTAAATTTCTCGATGTGTGTTTGTAACAATCGATTCATATGGTTTTCAATTAGGACGGGAAGGAAGAAATATGCACGTGTGTGCGTGTGCACGTGTGGAATGAGCTAGGGTTTCTTAGGTATTTTGAAGATTTAATTTAATTTTTTTTTATTTTTTTATTGAACATTTTATCCACTCTTTGTAGGAAAGATTAGTTGTAGACTTGCTCAAAGGGACCCCTAATCAAAAGGAAAGTACCCCTATAATCCTACCTAGGGACCTTTTCAATTTGAACAAGCCTTCCTAAAACCACAAGTGCCAAAAAAAAATCTTTTATGTGGACATCATTTGCTAAAGATGCTCGTATTTTGTTTGTTGATACGAATGACTCCACGACATGAGACTGTGTACAACACAATTTCGATTTTATTCATATTTAAACAAACTAAATGTAATGACCCAGATTCCTCGGGTGTTTTGTTCTCCTTCCCAACCAACTAATGTGGGACATCATAATCCACTCCCTCCGGGGCCTAGGGTCCTTGCTGGCACTCGTTTCTTTTCCCAATCGATGTGGAACCTCTCTAAATCCACTCCCTTTGAGGCCCAATGTCCTTACTGGCACATCGTCTTGTATCTACCCCCTTCGGAGAATAGCGAGAAAGCTAGCACATTGTTCGGTGTCTGGCTCTGATGTCATTTGTAACGACTCAAATCTACAGCTAGCTGATATTGTTCTCTTTGGGCTTTCCCTTTCGGGCTTCCCCTCAAAGCTTTAAAACGCGTCTGCAAGGGAAAGGTTTCTACCATGTTTTGTTCTCCTCTCCAACGTGTTTTGTTCTCCTCTCCAACGAATGATGTCCAATGTGGGACATCACAATAATTAAAAATTTAAAGTTAAGCAATAAATACCTGATGAAATATGAATATGAAGATAATTCTAGCGTGGGACATCACAATAATTAAAAATTTAAAGTTAAGCAATAAATACCTGATGAAATATGAATATGAAGATAATTCTAGCGGGGCTACTATAATGAAGTGAAGCTGCTATAATGAAGTGACGATATTTGAATAATGAACTCGACTTTTATAGCTTTACAAATAACTAAAAATAGATACTAACCATAGATCTCATAACAAATCTTAGAAAATATTTAAACTAAATACCTAAAAAAAATACTCTAACTATTGGGAGCTAATCAAATTTTTCTATCAAATTCTTATAACAATCCCTCCTTTTAACTTCTTCTTTATCAAGAATTAGTTCAAGTCAGAAAAACTTTGCACACCAAGTTCTTCACGCAGCTTCCAAAATGCTTCTAATTTTAGAGGATTTGTCAACAAATCAACCAGATGATTTTGGGTACCACAAAATAATAAATTGACAGTTCCTTCATTTGTAAGATCTCTAAAGTGAAATCTTACTTTTATGTGTTTGGAACGTCCATGTAGAATTGGATTTTTGGATAGCTTAATAGTTGAAGTATTATCACACAGCCTGTAGTTGATAAGGTTTTGTCAGCAACAAACTCAGCTTCTGTGGTTGATAAGGTGGTTATAGGCGACTTACGAGAAGACCAAGCTACTGTTGTGGTTGATAAGGTGGCTATAGGCGGCTTACGAGAATACCAAGCTACTTGTAATAACCCGAAAATAATAAATAAATAAATAATAATAATAATAATAATAATAAATAAATAAAAAAGTTAAATTAAAAAAAAAAAAAAAAAAA
>NW_019268519.1:6432920-6434525 GCF_002738365.1 Cucurbita moschata | reverse complement strand
AACTGTGAGTATGTTATGCATGTTAATGGAAAGGTTATGACTCTAGATATGCTTATTGGTGGTTGAGCTATGGCTTATTTACTGAGTATGATAGTCTACTAATTCCCGCGGAGTTCCTGGCCAACGCGCTGTGTGCTAAGTCAGGGAGCATGAGTACTCCTGACCGTTGGTATATGAGATAAACAGGCCGCCAGAGCAATTAGTAGACGGGCCGTATTTGACCGAGAGCGAGTCTTACATACGAGTCCGAAAATTCTAGATAAGCATATCGAGAGAGAGTCAGTAATCTAGCTGAAGGTAGCTGAGATACCTCATTAACGAACAGATGACCCTAGTAAGAGAACTAGGAGTCAATGATGAATAAAACCTAAAAACACCTGGAAAGATTAGTTATGAACTCTTGAGTGATAAGCTAGCTACTTACTGAGTAATCTAATTACTCATCAAAATTATTATAACTTTTCTTTCCAGATTTAGATGATGCAGGCCAACCGAGGGCGAGACCAGCGGACTGAAGACTACTGGGAATCCATGTCGGTGTCTGTTTTGTATATTTATGTTTTCGCTGTCAAGAATTTACTTCGGTTGGTTTAAATTTAAATAGCATTGTTTTAAATGTTTTACTGAATGTTTTTTTTTTTATCATTTTGAGATTATGATTGGGTATTAGAATATATTGTCGTTGATGATGGTAACCCCTGTTAATCGCGTTGACGATGAGCGGGCGTTACACTACTACTCCTCCATTCATCATAAACACATAGCCTGAAGTACTCTCGTTATCTTCTATGTCTCCGGCATAGTCACTATCAGTAAATCCATTAAATCACTACTTCTCCCTTTCTATAAAATACACCCTAATCTACCGTACCTTTCAAGTACCTTAAAACCCTTTTAGCTGTTGCAAAATATTGTTGTATTGGACATGCCATAAAACGACTAATCAAACTTACAACAAACATGTGATCAGACGAGTAGCTGTGAGATACATCAGACTTCTCACTATTTGTTTATACAAAGTTACATCTACGCACCATTTTCATTTTTGCCAATTTTCTGTCCTGGAACAATGGGATTACAAACAGAATTATAATTTTCTATGCCAAATCGATTTAAAACTTCAGCAACAAACTTTCTTTGATATATAAAAATACCATCTAATCTTTGTATTACCTCTATTCTAAGAAAAAATCTCATCTGACCTAAGTCAGTCATATCAAACTCTTTGTTCATGGAACGTTTAAATTCCTGTGACGACTCGAGAAAAAAAAAAGAAAAAGAAAAAGAAAGAGAAAAAAAAAACTCAGTCGTTGGAAAACGCGAGTTTTCCGGCGACTGCCAAGTTTCATGGACCCCACGCGAAACGACAGCCACACCTCGCTCAGCCTTCAGCCCACGACTCCCAGAATTGATCAAAGTACCTGCAAACAGAGAAAATGACGAAAATACGAGAGAGAGAGAGAGAGAGAGAGAGAGAGAGATTTCGAATAACGTCGGCGAGTTTTCAATTCCTCCAATGAGCCCCAAACCACCCTAAAACCGATGTCAAACGCTCAGTTACCTCCATGAGAAGGATACCTAACGAAAGCATAACAACTCAAGGTA
>NW_019268519.1:6318596-6432910 GCF_002738365.1 Cucurbita moschata | reverse complement strand
GTTCGGTTCCCGGTTTGTCCCGTTCGATTTGTTTTGACCTGTTCTACCTAGATTGACCTATACTTACCTTGAAAATGGTGAAATATAGGTCTACTTGGAAGGAATTGTGTCGAAATACCCTATTAAATGTACAATTAAGAGAGAAAGGGATTCGAAACCAGGTAAGTAGCGTATCGACCTTTGAACTAGTTCTTAACTTGTTTTACAACATGTGAGTATGTTGTTTACCTGATTAAGAGCTTAATAAGTTATGATGAGCTTCGATGATAGTTCGTGTTTATTGTATATTGTGACTGCTTGCCTGTGATGTAAGCATGATATAAACGATTGTCAGAATGTCTACGTATTGATCATGATACATGTATGAAAGCATGCAGTAACTGTGAGTATGTTATGCATGTTAATGGAAAGGTTATGACTCTAGATATGCTTATTGGTGGTTGAGCTATGGCTTATTTACTGAGTATGATAGTCTACTAATTCCCGCGGAGTTCCTGGCCAACGCGCTGTGTGCTAAGTCAGGGAGCATGAGTACTCCTGACCGTTGGTATATGAGATAAACAGGCCGCCAGAGCAATTAGTAGACGGGCCGTATTTGACCGAGAGCGAGTCTTACATACGAGTCCGAAAATTCTAGATAAGCATATCGAGAGAGAGTCAGTAATCTAGCTGAAGGTAGCTGAGATACCTCATTAACGAACAGATGACCCTAGTAAGAGAACTAGGAGTCAATGATGAATAAAACCTAAAAACACCTGGAAAGATTAGTTATGAACTCTTGAGTGATAAGCTAGCTACTTACTGAGTAATCTAATTACTCATCAAAATTATTATAACTTTTCTTTCCAGATTTAGATGATGCAGGCCAACCGAGGGCGAGACCAGCGGACTGAAGACTACTGGGAATCCATGTCGGTGTCTGTTTTGTATATTTATGTTTTCGCTGTCAAGAATTTACTTCGGTTGGTTTAAATTTAAATAGCATTGTTTTAAATGTTTTACTGAATGTTTTTTTTTTTATCATTTTGAGATTATGATTGGGTATTAGAATATATTGTCGTTGATGATGGTAACCCCTGTTAATCGCGTTGACGATGAGCGGGCGTTACACTACTACTCCTCCATTCATCATAAACACATAGCCTGAAGTACTCTCGTTATCTTCTATGTCTCCGGCATAGTCACTATCAGTAAATCCATTAAATCACTACTTCTCCCTTTCTATAAAATACACCCTAATCTACCGTACCTTTCAAGTACCTTAAAACCCTTTTAGCTGTTGCAAAATATTGTTGTATTGGACATGCCATAAAACGACTAATCAAACTTACAACAAACATGTGATCAGACGAGTAGCTGTGAGATACATCAGACTTCTCACTATTTGTTTATACAAAGTTACATCTACGCACCATTTTCATTTTTGCCAATTTTCTGTCCTGGAACAATGGGATTACAAACAGAATTATAATTTTCTATGCCAAATCGATTTAAAACTTCAGCAACAAACTTTCTTTGATATATAAAAATACCATCTAATCTTTGTATTACCTCTATTCTAAGAAAAAATCTCATCTGACCTAAGTCAGTCATATCAAACTCTTTGTTCATGGAACGTTTAAATTCCTGTGACGACTCGAGAAAAAAAAAAGAAAAAGAAAAAGAAAGAGAAAAAAAAAACTCAGTCGTTGGAAAACGCGAGTTTTCCGGCGACTGCCAAGTTTCATGGACCCCACGCGAAACGACAGCCACACCTCGCTCAGCCTTCAGCCCACGACTCCCAGAATTGATCAAAGTACCTGCAAACAGAGAAAATGACGAAAATACGAGAGAGAGAGAGAGAGAGAGAGAGAGAGAGATTTCGAATAACGTCGGCGAGTTTTCAATTCCTCCAATGAGCCCCAAACCACCCTAAAACCGATGTCAAACGCTCAGTTACCTCCATGAGAAGGATACCTAACGAAAGCATAACAACTCAAGGTACGTTTTGTGCCTTTTCGTAAGCGTCGTCATTGATAACCAAGGTCGGAAAATTGAGTTTTCCTAAATGTTCTTAGATTTGTGGTTTTAGGAACTTTTAGGCTGTAAAACTTCGAGGAAGGAAAGAAGGACGACAAACAAAGAGGAAAAGGAAGAAAGAGGATCGAAATCGACAACGAAAACGCCACGGGAAGGAAGGAGAAGACGTGCCAGAAAATCGGTCGAAGTCGGGTAAGGAAGACAGATCCACGGATCTGGGTCAACCCGAACTCAAAACCCGAGAGAGCCAGCTCGATTCTTTCCCTCGGTCTCTACCTTTGGCCCAGCCCAACTACAGCGGCCCAAACCTCAAACCAGCCTAGAAGCAACGGTTCAGCTAAACCAACCTGAGACCAGACCCACGGTCCAATCGAACTGGCCTGCAACCCAAACACTTGCGGCCTAGCCTAGTTGGCCGAGGCCTAATGATTAGTCTGGCTCAGTAGGCCGAGGCCCAACAATTAGTCTGGCCCAGTAGCCTTCTGCAGCCCTCGACCCAAACCGCGACCCGAACCAGACTGTGACCAGCGCCTCGACCCAACACTACCACACGACATGGCTCGTTCTGCTGTTGCCACGTGTCACACAACGGCGCAGACGGTCCCTCGGTTTGGCTCGGTGCAAACAGCTCGATCTCCCTCTGGTGACGCACTAGCGGCTCCTCCAGCGACTGTTCCGCTCGGTTCACCTGTTTTCAACCCGGTTTCCATTGTTTCGACCCCCTCCTGGATCTATTTTCAGTCTCAATTAAGGTATCCGAGGCCGTTTTAGAGCTGTATTTCACATTTATTGAATTATTGGTAAATTAATTGTTGAATACTAACGAAAGATGGTGAACGGTGTGATAGGAAACAAACCCCGGCAACATAGGAAGCAGCTCTCATGGAACGGGAGCTTCGTTTAGCTAATTAGGGAAAACTTCGACTAAGGCCAACCAAGTAAGTGGCCTTATGTAACGACCGATCTTCGAAAATACCGAATCACGGGTCGCCACGTGGACTAGTAAAAAAACATAAAAAAAACTTTTCAATACTTCTTATAGTTTGAACAGGGGACTAAAAGTTAAAAGTTGCCTCATATTCATTTCAAAAAAAATACTACAAAACACATAACGAAAATCCGCGGAGTCACATAAAAATAAACGGTTACAAAATATCGCAGGTTTTCCAAAAACGTCAAAATCATAACCAAAACGACATGGGAGAAAAGGACTCAATCTAAGGGCCCCCTTCTGCAGCTGCACGACTCCACACGTCCTCACCACCGACCCAGATCTACTTTTCTCCTGAAAAATAGAAACAATACCAAGTAAGCAACTTGCTAGTAAGCTCTTGTCGAACTTAGCCCTATTTACTAGATCCTAAGTTTTATGCTTGAATAGTCATAGTCAGAGACCTAGTGGTGCCTGGCAACATCTAACTGTTCCTAAGATCAGTAACTACCTGCCACTGTGCCTCTCTAGGCCGGGTCAGTCGCTACCTATCTTACGCCATTATCGACTCAAATCAGTAAAACTACCTGTCTTAGGAACAGTAACTACCTGTCACTATGCCACTTGGCTGGATCAGTAAAAGGCCATGGCTCGTCCGATTAAGAACCTCTGACATGTCACCATAGTAATATACTATGATTACCCTCAACTCCTTGTGGGTGACTACGAAAACGGTACACTGTCATCTATGTGCTTCATAACTTATGATAACTAGCACCTAATAAATGATCCAACTCACAAAAGGTAACTATGGGCTACCCAAGCCCCACACCCAATGCCTAAAAAAGAACCACGGCAACAACACGTCGCCATGTTAAGTCACGTAATAACCATATAGCTCAACATAAAAACATACCATCCCATACACCTATATGAAATTTCACGTTCATGCCAACGAAACTATATAACCATAACGACAATCAAAGTACAACCACACACATCGTCAAAGTACCACCTCCATGAACTAACTTTATCCATTCCTAAATACGGTACTAAATTGTTTGGCCACAAATCTAAACCGACTCCTACAAGCAATTACTTAAAATCTTTCTCTAGATGGTTACTTACCTGATCGTAGACTTTCCAAAACTTTATTGAGTCTTCAAGTGTCCCCTTGACTAAGCTTGGAATTTGCCTTAAGTCTCCATCTGTTGTATAATCAAAATTTAACTTCTTTAATGCCCAAAATGCTTTATGTTCCAATTCCAGGGGTAGATACATGTCTTCCCAAAAACTAGCTTGTGAGGAGACATTCCTAAAGGGGTTTTGAAGGCTGTCCTGTATGCCCATAATGCATCATCAAGTTTCACCGACCAATCTTTCTTGTTGGGTTGTACCACCTTTTCCAAAATACTTTTAATTTCTCTGTTGGAGACCTCTGCTTGCCCATTGGTTTGTGGGTGATAAGGTGTCGCCACTCTATGTTTTACATTGTATCTCTCTAAAAGACTATTCATCAATCTGTTCAAAAAGTGTGTTCCCTCATCACTGATTAATGCTCTTGGTACACCAAACCTAGTGAATATGTTTCTTTTTAAAAACTTGAGTACCGTCTTCCCATCGTTGGATGGACAAGCTATTGCCTCCACCCACTTGGACACATAGTCGACAGCCACTAGAATATATAAGTTCCCATAAGATGGTGGAAATGGTCCCATAAAGTCAATGCCCCATACATCAAAAAGTTCCACTTCTAAAATTGAATTCAGGGGTAGCTCATTTTTTTTACTGATATTTCCCGTCCTTTGACATTGATCACAACCCTTGCAAAATTCTTTTGCATCTTTGAAAATTGTTGGCCAATAGAAACCCGATTAAAATACCTTGGCTGCTGTCCTTTGCCCTCCAAAATGACCTCCATATGGAGATGCATGACATTTTCAAGAATTGTTGGTATTTCACTGTCTGGAATGCATCTTCTCATTATGCCATCTCCACATTGTTTAAAAAGAAAAGGTTCATACCAAATGTAACTTTTGGATTCATGGAAAAACCTCTTCCTTTGTTGATAATTTTTCTCTTCGGGTATGATGGCACAAGCCAAAAAATTTGCTATGTCTACATACCATGGAGTTGCTGTCATTCTGCTACTGCTGTAGTTGCTGCTACTGCTGTTTATCCAAAGCAACTGTTCATTCGGAAATGCATCATCAATTTCTTTGCTATTGACCTTTTCTTCCATGTTCTCCATTCTAGATAAGTGATCCGCTACATGGTTATTAACTCCTTTCGGGTCCACGATTTCTATCTCGAACTCTTGTAACAATAGAATCCATCTAATTAATATTGGCTTGGCATTCGATTTCATCATTAGGTGCTTGATTGCTGCGTGGTCAGTGTACACTTTCACCTTCTCTCCAAATAAAGAAGCTCTGAACTTTTCAACAGCGAATACTACGGCCAACAATTCTTTTTCAGTGGTTGTATAATTCACTTGAGCCTCATTCAACGTTTTGCTGGCATAATAGATAGGATGAAGTAGCTTCCCCTTTTTCTGTCCTAACATTGCCCCCACAGCATGGCCACTAGCATCACACATCAACTCAAATGGTAAATTCCAATCGGGTGTTGACATTATAGGAACTGTGGTCAGCACTGTCTTTAATGTTTGGAAGGCAGTCATGCATTGTTTGTCAAAAACGAATTTTCTATTTGACTCCAACAAACTACACAATAGTTTTGCAATCTTGGAGAAATCTTTAATAAACTTCCTATAAAACCCTGCATGGCTCAAAAAGCTTCTTATACCTTTAACTGACGTAGGTGGATTCAATCTTTCAATAGTTTCTATCTTGGCTCTATCAACTTCTATTCCTCTTCTTGAGATCTTGTGGCCTGACACTATTCTCTCATTGACCATAAAATGATATTTTTTCCAATTCAGTACAAGATTCTTCTCTTCACATCTTTGTAGAACCTTCCCTAAATTGCACAAACAAGTCTCAAAAGATTCTCCATAAACCGAAAAATCATCCGTGAATATCTCCATAAATGTTTCTACCATATCTGTAAACATGGTCATCATGCAACGTTGAAATTTTGCTGGAGCATTACATAGTCCAAAGGGCATTCGTCTAAAGACAAAAATTCCATATGGGCATGTGAATGTAGTTTTCTCTTGATCTTCTGGACTGATTGTAATTTGATTGTATCCCGAATAACCATCCAAGAAGCAATAATGTGACTTTCCGGCAAGCCTATCAAGCATTTGATCAATGAATGGTAAGGGAAAATGATCCTTACGTGTCGCTTTGTTTAGCCTTCTATAATCCATGCAAATTCTCCATCCATTCACTATTCTAGTGGGGATCAACTCATTGTTCTTATTTGCCATTACTGTTATCCCTCCTTTATTAGGAACACATTGAATAGGACTGACCCAGCTGTTGTTTGCAATTGGATAAATTATTCCAGCATCTAGCCATTTGAGAATCTCCTTTCTAACAACCTCCATCATAGGATTTAATCGTCTTTGTTGCTCAATGGACTTAACTTTTCCTTCCTCCAATTGTATTTTGTGCATGCACAGTGAAGGGCTAATTCCTTTTATATCCGCCAATGTCCAACCTATCGCCCCCTTATGCTTCTTCAATGTTTCTAGGAGCATATCCTCTTGAGTCGAGGATAATGTCGCTGAGATGATGATGGGTAGTGTCTTCTTGTCACCTAAATAAGCATACTTAAGGTTAGGTGGTAGTGGTTTCAAGTCCAGTTGCGGCGCTTCCTCAATAGATGGTCTCGACGGTGAACTCTTTCTTCCCTCACATTCTAGTGACTCAAAAGTTCTGCTGAATTCACCTAAAACTGCTAACTGTTCTATTTTGTCATTTTAGCTGCTGTCTTCTTCCTGCTCGCTTTCCTCATCATCCCATTCCTCGGTCGCTGGTTGTTCTGTCAATTCATACACGGCTGAGCATTCTTCTATCACTACTAGATATTTCATGTTGTCATTGATATTAAATTCAACTTTTTGGTCACCCATTCTTAACGTGATGGTTCCTTTGTAGACATCTACTAGTGTTCTTTCGGTCTTTAAAAATGCCCCCCCCAAAATAATTGGAACATCATGATCGGCTTCATAATCTAAAATGATAAAATCTGCAGGAAATATGAATTTGTCAACTTGAATTAAGATGTCCTTAATCTTTCCTTCAGGATAAGTGATGGACCTATCGGCTAGTTGTAAGGTGACTGTAGTCGATCTAGCCTCTCCAATCCCCAACTCCTTGTAAATAGATAGAGGCATTAAGTTGATGCTTGCTCCCAAGTCACATAATGTTCTTCCTAGTTCCTTTCCTCCAATTGATACAGGAATAGTGAACGATCTAGGATATTTCTTCTTTAGTGGGATCTTGTTCTTCAATATTGCACTGCACTCTTCATTTAATGACACTACCTTAAATTCTTCAAACTTCCTTCTATTAGTGAGTAAATTCTTCAGGAACTTCACATAATTTGGCATTTGCTTCAAAGCTTCCACAAGTGGTATGTTTATATGAATTTCCTTCCGAATATCCATAAACTTCTCAAAATGGGCTTCCTCTTTCTTTCTCTTTATTCTTTGTGGAAAAGGAGGTGATGGTGTGTGTGTTCTACTCTCTTGTCCACTACTGGCTGTTGTTTGCATTTTAGGCTGCTCCTCAATTTCTGCATAATCCTTGCTGTGTTATTTCTGTACAACAGCTTCCTCATTTCTCTGCTGTGTATCAGTAGTTTCTTGGGAATGACTGTCACCTTGTTCTGCACTTTTTTCTCCCCCGCTGGGTATTTTTTTTTTCCACTTCTCAACTCTATTGCTTGACATTGCTCTTTGCCTTCTCTTTTTGGTGTTTCGGTGTCTGATGGCAGCTTTCCAAGAGGCCTATTTCGTAACTCAGTTGCTAATTGACCTACTTGAACTTCCAAATTTCGCAATGAGGCTTGTTGACTTTGTATCACGACATCTTTTTTAGCCATATATTCCTTTATTAGGCTCTCAATAGATGTTCCCGATGTGTATTGAGCTTGGGTAGTTCCTTTCCCTTGGGTGTTGACTTGTTGAGAACTATAAGCCAATTGATTTTGTAATCCAAAACTCGGAGGGTAATTTGCTTTAGGGGGCATTTGTTGGTTGTACGAGCCTTGTTCCTTACATGAGAACTTTGGATGATTTCTCCACCCCGGATTATAAGTATTTGAGAAGGGGTTATTTTTCGAGTTGCCTTGACTAACTTGATTCTCGACATAGAAAATTGAGGCCGGATTGCTTGGACATTGATCAAAGGTGTGTTCCTCTCCACAATATACACAAGATTCGACTGCTGTCTGGTTAATTACAGCAGCTGTATGGACTGGTGCTTTGATCATGGAGTCTTGCCCCAACGCTAGATTTTGTAAAATATTAGTCACGAAGCTAGTTGAGCATTGATAGAGGACAAAGCATCAACTTCAAGTACTCCTCGAGTCTTCCTTCCTGGGTTGTTTCTCACATCGTCCCATTGACAATTGTTAGATGCTATTCTCTCTAAAATCTCATATGCTTCATTGTATGTCTTTGACAAAATAGCTCCATTGGCGGAAGCATCAACTACTTGTTTAGTAGCAATATTTAATCCATTGTAGAAAGTCTCCATTTGTATACAATGAGATAGTCCATAGTAAGGGCACTTTCGAAGCATCTCCTTAAATCTCTCCCAAGCTTCACTTAGTGTCTCATCTTCAAACTGTTGAAAAGCAACAATCTCATTTCTGAACCGTGAATTTCTAGTGGGTGGGAAATACTTGATAAAAAATTTCTCTACTAGACTATTCCACGAATCAATTGTTCCCGGTGCTAAGGTATTCAACCATGATTTAGCACCATCCCTCAATGAATATGGGAATAAGCTCAGTCTAATCACATCTTTATCCACTCCTTGGAATCGAAATGAGTCACTAACTCCCAAAAATGACTTTAGGTGTAGGTGAGGATCTTCCGACGGTAGTCCATGAAATTGCCCAATGGTTTGCAACATTTGAAACATCACAGGTTTTATCTCAAGCGTGGTTGCTTGCATTTCGGGTCTAATGATGCACGAATTTAGCTCTTCCACAGCTGGGTGTGCATATGCTTGGATCGCTCTTTCTCTGTCATCTGCTAAATGAATGGCATTGGCAGTAATTCTCTCTTGATTAGGCATCATCGCTAGATTTTCAAACTCCCGATTCAACTGGGCTCCAAGTTCTATTTGTTGTATATTCTGTTCTGTCATTTTCTTTTTCTCCTTCAACCTTCGTCTAAATGTTCTCTCTATTTCAGGATCCAAAATAAATTCTAAACCCGTAGGTGGGTTCATACACAGAATTCTGCAGCAGTAAACTCAATTCTTCAGTAGTAAATACAGCAGTAGAAAACTCAGCTTACTATGGCTTCTTGTTGGCTCCAGCTCACAAAAATCTACAACAAGTAAAATAACCAAATTAGGTTCCCCGACAACGGTGCCAAAAACTTGATCGCTTGTAGATGTATATAATAAAATGATGTAAAATTCACAAGAATAAGTGCAAGTATACACTATCACAAGTAGCAAGTAATAAGTAAATTATCGATTCCACAAAGAACCTATCTTTTTGGTTAATTTTATCGCTGGAAATTAAGTGAATTTTTGGGTAACATCCAAATGGGTGTTGGTGATTTTAACTATTTAAACAAAACTAAAGTGCCACTGCTGTCAAAAAATAGAAAATGCTGAGCAAATCAACTATAATGAGGAAGGTTCGGCTAATAGATATTAAATAGATAAGTTGTTGAGTTTTGTGGTAGATTTTAGTTCCTTTTAATAGATTCCCAAGCCCAGGGTCATGAATGGTGATTATTTCCATAATCGTTGTAATTTCTATTAACAAGGCTCTAGGAGAAGAATTATTCCTAACCCTTCTATTACCCTTCAAGTCTCCTTACTATGGAACTAGAGTATTAAAGAGGATTTCATTGCTCCCTCTCTTCTCTCGAATAAGAGAACAACTATGTATGTAAAGTAGCTAATTAAACATACATGTAAATCATTAACAACAATTCTTTAATAAACTAAAATCATACCGTCAACATACTTAAACTATATAAAACTCTCTCGCCTCCCCTATTAAGTTTAGCTCTCCATACAAACTGAATTAAATATAGGAATCCGCATCTTCATCATGTAAAATTGATGGAATAAGGAAGGAGAATAAGGAAATAGAGAGTTATCCCGGTTTGTTGTTGTTCGTCTATGGAAGTTCCCTTCTCTTGAGCTCTCACATTCACCTCTTTGCCCTAATCAATCCTTGTTGGTCTCCTTTTCCTTCTGCTGTTAACAGCTGCTAGATTAGGGTTTTCTTTTTCTTCTCTAGTTTCACAGCAGTTCACTGCAGCAGAGGCTGCTGCTGTAATTCAATTTTCTCCCCCAAAATGTGGCTCTCCCTCCTCTTGGTCTTCCTTTTCCTTTTATATTGAGCATGGGTCCCCTTTAGGGCTGAAAAGAAATAAGTAGTACACATAGGATGTTTCTTATTGGGTAGTCAATGACCCACTTGGACTGCTGACGTGGATTTAACATTTCCATGTAATCCCCCATTTGTTTCCAAATTCGCTACTCCCACATGGTTTAACATAAATGTCTGAAATTTTACCACATAACTCAATTAAATATACAATTAAGATCGATTTATGCCAAATCATATTTTTTTCACGTTGGACCGCAATAAACGATTTCATGCTCACTAAGTAGAATAAATGGGGTTATAAATGAGAAAATGGTGAATAAGAGTGCAATATTTACTACAAAAAGACTTGATATGACTCTACTTTTAGATAGTTATTAGTTATGATGTGTTCAATGATATATGTGAGGTAGGATACGAGAGAGATGCGATAAATGTAATGTAACTGTAATGATTCGATTTTCTAAAAATAAAATAAAATAAAATAAAATAATGGTCTCACGAAATCTCCCGGTAAATCGTGGAATTTCTGGCAAGACATTTATTGCCTAATCAAAACATTCCTATTTCTCTAAATTTCCTTATTCTAAAACCCTATAATACCTTATTAGGAAATGTCTTGAGATTCATTTTATATTTTATGCCCAACCATTTACCTCCCTTAAAAACGATTTTACTCCCAAAGTTACCTTTGGTGTCTGAGTGTGTCTAGGAGAACGGAAAAATCAAGATCTAAAGGGAAATCGAGGGGTTTTTTCATTGGTTATTTTGAAGGACTCTCGGAACATTGGGGTTGTTGTTTTCTGATGAAGAAGGTTTTCGGCCTTTCCGAAGTCATTTCAGCCCTTATTTTTACCATTTGAGGTCAATATGGTTTCTAACCAAAGACAGGTTATGTTGGGGGTTTATTTTGTTAAATAGCATGAGGTTTAGCTAGGGTATGTTATGAAAGGTTCCTAAATTTTTATGTGGCTCTTATAGGACGTAATTAACAGTTGAAATTAGCTTGTTTTGTTAGTAACTTCAGCCAAGGCCGTCGAGGTAAGTTACCTTATTGTTGGAGTTAGCTTATCGTGTGATGTATGGATTATGTTGACTGTTTACGCTATGAAAAGTTATGGATTGTGTTGACTGGTGACTGTTTATGAAATGCTTATGGAATTGTAATGTATTTTCATGTTATGTGATATGTCACATAATGTAAGTTAGTTATGTAATATGTCATGTAATGTAAGTTATGTAATATGTCATGTAATGTAAGCAACGTATATGTAATGTTAGTAATGTTTATGTAATGCCATGTTAGGTATGTTAAGGGACCTCATGCATATATGTATGTCACTTGTATTGGGATTCTTCCCCTTTATGTTATGAAAGAATGAAATATGATATTTATGTTCGCCATGATATCATGCGGGTCTTTTCTGTTCTGTGATGTCCGACGACGTATAATACACTGTGCCCGACGAAGCAAGGCGCTGGGAGTACGTATACGAGCCCGCTGGGTGGGTCCATGTGTGCATACATGGGCTGTGTGTGAAGAAGTACTACACATCCAACCCGACCTAGAATAGAAAAGCACCCAAGGCCATGTAAGGTTTACGAAAAGTTAGGTCCCGCTCATATGTTGCATGTATTTGCATATCTAACCTCAACAGTGGGGTGACTTACTGAGTATTTCATAAAATACTCAAGCCACGTGCTACCTACATTTTTCGGGTAAAAGCAAGACACCAATGTAGGGCTGACGGTGGAGCTGAGGACATCATGGAAGTTGAAGAGGGGGCATTATTAGTAGTTTACATTTATTTGACTGTTTTAAGCTAAAACATTGAACATTGTTTTTATTTAGAATTTTATGAACTCAGTTACGGAAGGTTTTACTCTCACAGACATGTTTGGTTTGGATTTTTGGACCTTTATGTTAGACTTCGTTGTGTTTTCTAAAGTTATTTATGATGAACTTTCGTTTAATGATTTATTTATGTATGGGTGATGTTACTAATTAGGTTAAGAAAATTAGGGGTGTTATAGTAATGTTATGACTAAGATATGATAGACATAGCGATATGGTTAGATTATGTATAGAAAAGGGTATGATTATGATAGATTGATAGAACGATATGGTTAAGATACATTCCTCTAACGGTATGGATAAGATACATTTATGGGTGACGTCACTAATTAGGTTAAGAAAATTAGGGGCGTTATAGTAATGTTATGACTAAGATATGATAGACATGGCGATATGGTTAGATTATGTATAGGAAAGAATATGATTATGATAGATTGATAGAACGATATGGTTTAGATACATTCCTATAACAGTATGAATAAGATACATTTATGAAACGATATGGTTAAGATGCGTTCCAGTAATGGTATAACTAGGAGGATACACTTATGAAACAATATGATTAGGATGCGTTCCTGTAATGGTAAGACTAGGATATGTTCATGAAACAATATGACTTAGGATATGTTTGGATATGGTATGACTAAGGTATGTTCATGAAATGATACGACTCTGAGATGTATAAAGACAATAAAACTATGACAAGTTTAAGAATCGATATGGCTAGGATATACATATGGAAATGATATGACTAAGGTATGTTTATGAAATGATACGAATATGAAATGTATAAGGACGATAAGACTATGACAAGTTTAGGAAACGATATGGCTAAGACATGCATATGGAAAGGATATGACTACGAAGTGTTTGCGAAATGATATAGAATATGTTATGGTATGAGATATGTGATAAATTGACATGTTAATGATATGATATATTGTGATACACTCGTGGATAGGCTAGTGAGTGTGCAGGTAGAGCCTACTTCCGAGCCCCAGCGAACACAACCTTTACCTTTGAATATCTAGGAGTGACACGTGACAACCACTAATAAGCTCTCCAAGTCAAGTCGGACCGCGGGTACTAAGCCAAGTTGCACATGAATCTTGGATCGAATACAGTGTGAGTTGGGCTAACCCGCGACATGCATCATCGTCTGATGCCAAACGCGCCTCTCCACCCAACACTCAAAATGTGTCGATCATTGAGGCGAACACATTCTTCTCTCCTCCAGCAGTTGCATGTCCTCGTGTAAGTCTCCTAAAACTTCAAAAAAATTTAGATTTCGATCAAAACTCGTTTTGAACCTATTTTCTTTAGATTTTTTGTAACCCCTCTCACAAAATTGACTTAGAAGGGAAAATCATTTACGACAATGTGAAGATAGCTTCCAAGAACTTAAGCAGAGATTGGTGTCAGCACTAGTTCTCAACCATGCTGACAGGAGATGGGGGACTTTGTAGTACACAACGATGCATCGAAGAAGGGGTTGGATTGTGTCCTCATGCAACATGGGAAGGTTATCGCCTATATCTCGTGTCAACTAAAAGAATATGAGAAGAATTATCCTACTCCTGATCTTGAGCTAGCATTAGTAGTGTTTGCGTTAAAGATTTGGAGGCACTATCGGTATGGGGAGAAGATCCAAAATTTTCACCAACCATAAAAGCAAGTATTTCTTCACCTAAAAAGAGCTGAGCATGAGACAAAGAAAGTGGTTATAGCTAGTCAAGGACTATGATGTGGAGATGGTCTATCATCTTGGGAAAACCAATATGGTGACTGACACACTAAGTAGGAAATCACCACATACATCGACACTAATCACTAATCAGGACCGTGATCGTGATATGGAACATGTCGAGGTAGCCATGTTCGTCACTACACAATTTACCTAGCTTACAATACAACCAATATCGAGACATCGCATTATTGATGAGGAATAGATGGACTCAAAATTGATCAAGAAATGGAGGTTATTAATCACAGAACATACTAAGGAGTTTTCGCTAGCATCTGGCAAGGGACTCTTATATATCATGGACAGTTGTGTGTGCCGAGCAGTGAGGAATTGAGGATAGTAACTCTAACCGAGGCCCATTGTTTGCGATTCTCAATACATCTAGGGAGTACCAACATGTATAAGGATTTGAAGCAGTATTCTTGGTGGCAGAATATGAAGTTGAATTTGTAAGCAAATGTCTCAATTGTCAACATGTTAAAGCTCCAAGGCAAGGATCTTTGGGGATTGTTACAACCTCTTAATGTGTCAGAATGAAAATAGGAGAATATTGCAATGGACTTTATCGCTGGGTGCCTAGGACAACCAAGGGCTATACAATCATATGGGCAGTGATTGATAGACTCACGAAGTTTGCACACTTCTTGCCGGCAAAGCCCCTTATTCTATAGACCCGTGGGCTCAATTGTACTTGAGGGGAGTTGTCAGATTGCATAGAGTACCAGTGTCAATTATGCCAGATTAAGATTCCCATTTTACATCACAGCTTTGGAGGAGCCTGCAACAAACATTGGGCACGCAACTGGGGTTTAGTACAATATTCCACCCATAGATAGATGGGCCAACAAAACGTCTGAACCAAACCCTAGAGCATATGTTGTGAGCATGTATTATGGACTATGCAGTAGCTGAGACACTCATTTGCACCTTATGGAAATCGTGTATAATAACAGTTATCATGTGATGATTGACAATGACACCGTTTGAATCCATGTATGGAAAAAGGTGTCGATCACCAATGTGTTGGGACGAAGTGGGAGAGCGCAAGTTGGTGGGTTCACACCTAGTTCAAGCTACTAATGAGGCTATCCAAAAGATAAGAGCTAGGATGTATGCGGCCTAAAGTAGGCAAAAAGGTTATGCCAATGTGAGACGAAGAGATCTTGAGTTCATAGTGAGGAACAAGGTATTCTTAAAAGTGACACCTATAAAGGGCATCCTTCAATTTAGATGCAAGGAAAAGTTAAGACCACGTTATATTGGGTCATTTGAGATTTTGGAGTGAGTTGGGTGAGTCCCTTACCATTTGACACTACCACCTGCTCTTGGGGATTCCATAATATATTTCATGTGTCTATGTTACAACGATATATGACAGACCCATCTCCTTGTCATCGCGACCACCCATGACTGCCCAAAGCATCGGTAGCTCACTGTTGGTGCCACTATGCACCGTTACTGCAACAGCCACTACTGTTGCCGCTGGAAAGAGTGAACGATTAGTTTCGTGAGGCTTGATACTTTTAACCCAATCTCGATTATGGATTTGACGTATCACTAATGGTTATATCTAACTTTCAGTATAGTAACCAAAGTACTAAGGTGAGAAGTCAAAGCACCAACAACGATCTGTGTTGGAAAAGTAGGAATTGAGACCATGTATTCTATTAGAGGGCAATGAGTAATAAAGCCCAAATTTTTTTTGGTATTGTTATGCCTTGTACCGTTTAGATTGATTTGTAGATCTGTTAATGTAGGTTCGATCTGAGTCAGAGTTGAACCAATCTTTCTAGTAGTGATTAAGGAAAGCATTTGAGGTAAGGGACTTTCGTATTGAAACTAAACTGTTTTGTTTCCTAAAATACGATTGGATGTGTATGCCATTATATGGGTTGTTATATGAATGTTGTTGTATGTTGTCATGCTTATTGATCATGGAAATAATTGGTTTTGGACCGCATATGTGCATGTTATGATTTTTGAATGAAATAAATGTGGTAAGGGTTACACGCTGCACGGGTAGCTAGCTATTATTGGTCACATGGGTGATTGTTGAAAATTATTTTCGTGGTAAGAGTTACACACTGTGTGTATCGAGTAACCAATCACTATTGGTCACTGAGGACTGATTGTTGAAAACAATTTTAGGAAAGTAGATTACATACTAGTACGAGTAATCAACCATCAATGTCCCTTGATTTTGATTGATTAAGTATATGATACTTTACATATATGACCCTAACCACACTAAACATTTTAATACTCACCCTATTTTAAGATATGTTTTTAGATGAGGGCAAGGCGAGAGTGGCGAGTAGGGTGGAAAGGACCGTCATGTAACAACTCAAAGTCTTATGTTTTAATTTACTATTTAAAACGCTTATGCACTGGTTTTATTATTTAACGTTTTGTTAGAACATTCCTAGTCTATGAGAACCAGGAAATTTTGGAACGATGTCGTCATCTTTAATTACCTTATTCCGAAACTATTTAGTTAAATTGTATGTTTTTAAATTATTTAGAAAGATATCTCGATCATGATTTTTTTCTTGCAAATTATTTTTAGCATGTTTGAATGTATTTTAAATTATAAATTTTTTATTGTTAAGTGACCGACTGTGACCGTGGTACTAACAATAAGCATATTTTTTAAAACTTTTTGTATTATTAATTTTTTTTTTAAGTTTTAAAGGTTTTTTTTAATTAATTTAATAAAAAAAACTATTTTTAAAGATTATTACAAATAAAAAGACTAAATATAGACAGAATTTCATGCACTAAATAATATATATATATATATAATTTATTTATTTATTAATTTTGGCTTTTTGAGTTCCATTAGGGTTGTTGGCTAAAATAGAATTTCGAATTGGGGACTAATAGAATTTTGGGTTCTAATCTTTACAAAAACTTCCTCTTTAAACCACCACTACCAGCGACAACGAGGACTTGCGGCTTCGTTCGGCTCCTTTTTCCATTTGCAGTTGTATTTCTTTCATTTTCTGTTTGATTTCATATCGATTCTAAGAGTTAAGTCGGGTGAGTTTCTCTAACGTATATCATAATTTCGTTTATGGGATTCTTCTGTACTCTGCTTGTTCTTGCCTTCTCTTGATTCCAATTTTCCAAGTGTATGAACTACTGGCTAATTCATTTTTTGCTTGCAAATTTGTTGAGTTTATTAGTAGGTTTATATGTTCACACTATGGGATTCATGTTTAGGGCTCTGGTTGTAGAATTAATAACTTGGAAGTTTCTTCCAGGAACTTCTATTTTGTTATTCAACACATCCTGCTGCTGCCTACTGTAGTTATGGAGACAAAGACGGATAGTTATGATGGCTCACTCGTTTTAATTAAGCAAGGAGCTGAAGCTGTAAGTCTGAATCTCTAGTCCATTAATCTGGGATGTTCTTTGGAAAAGGGAGATTATTCTATAAACAACATTTTTGGAAGAAGTACTAACTAAGTTTTTTAGAACTTTCAGAATTAATTTTCTCTTTGTAAGCAAACATAGTGAAGAATTTGAAAAATGTTTTTCATTGTTCCAAAAGTTATACCAAACTCATCTTACGAATTTTAGGTATTAAGTACACAGGTCTTTTGTTATATTGTTTTTTGTTTTTACCTTGCAGAGAGTGTTTGAGTCTACTTTCGTAGGAAGGCGATCGATTGTTAAGGAACGATTCTCAAAGAAATATAGACATCCATCTCTGGATTCCAAACTCACACTCAAGCGATTGAATGCAGTTTGTTTTCTTCTAATGAAACGCCTTTTTGTAGTTGAAGAAGTAACTAGCGAAAAGATTGTCTTGCATATGTTTGACTGGAACTAAATGATATAGGAAGCAAGGTGCATGACCAAAGCTAGGCGACTCGCGGTTTCTACTCCAGTGTTGTATGCCGTTGACCCGATACTATATACCCTGACATTTGAGTACGTGGAAGGTCGTTCTGTGAAAGATATATTACTTGAAATTGGGTCAAGTGGTGATGGTTCGAAACAGTTGAAGGACATTGCAATGCAGATCGGCGTTGCAATTGGGAAGTTGCATGATGGTGGTTTAATTCATGGTGATTTGACGACGTCTAACATGTTGGTCAGGAGTAGTACCAATGAACTTGTGAGTTGAATCTTTGGTTATAATAATTTACAATGTGACAAAATTTTAGTTTGTCGTGCTAAGATTTGTAATAAATTGATCTCTGTCGTAAGAGCAATTGTCTTTTCTCAGGTCCTTATTGATTTTGGTCTGAGCTTTACTTCAACTATTCCTGAAGATAAAGCAGTTGATCTATATGTGTTGGAACGAGCACTGCTATCGATGCATTCTTCATGTGGCAATGTGGTAAGTTGGTTTCCCTTGCACTTGGTTTGCTGTAAGTTTTTCTTTTTTTTTTGTCCTTCCCAATTAGAGATTAGTGATTGATAGGAGGAGATGACGATTAGAGTTCTATTGGGAGATCTCACCTCAGTTGGGGAGGAGAACGAAGTATTCTTTTTAAGGGTATGGAAACTTCTCCCTAGCAGATGCATTTTAAAAAACTTTGAGGGGAAGCCCAAAAGGAAAAGTCTAAAGAGGACAATATTTGCTAGCGGTGGGCTTGGGCTATTACAAATGGTATTAGAGCTAGAAACTGGGTCATGTGCTAGCGAAGAGGTTGAGCCCTAAAGGGAGTGGACACGAGGCGGTGTGCCAGCAAAGACGCTAGGAGGGGGTGGATTGGGAGGTCCCACATCGATTGTAGAAAGGGAACGAGTGCCAACGAGGACGTTGGGCCTCGAAGGGGGGTGGGTGGATTGTGAGATCCCACATCGATTGGAGAGGAGAACGAAACATTCTTTATAAGGGTGTGAAAACCTCTCCTTAGCAGACACGTTTTAAAAACTTTGAGAGGAAGCCTGAAAAGGAAAACAAAAAAAAAAACAACATTGGCTAGCGGTGGGTTTGGGCTGCTACATCTTGCTACATCTATCTAGATAGGAAGTACCCAAAAGATGTAACTATAAATCAAGACCCCTTGCTTCTCTCATGCGCGATGTTATCTGCTGAATGACAAAAAGAAGTTAACAGACTTCCGGCCTTCTGCTAGCCATATTTTACACCATCCTCCATGCAATTTTACTATTATATCATGCCCTCTGTGCCCATTCCTCTTATTTCTCTAATCCTAGAACTATGCAAAAAGAGGGATATTGAGATTCCTCCCAGGATTCTCTCCTGCAAGCTGACATATTCATATTCTGCTAAATGACCAAAATAAATTAACAATTTTCTCTCGTTCTGTTAAGTGTATGTTTCTAATCTTCCCTCTTGCAACTCTACTGTTATCTCAGTGTAGAATTCGTAGCGTAGTTATAAAATGTGGTTCCCTTTCTTAGTCTAACTCAGTCGTGAGGGCTGCAGTTTACTAATGCTGTATTACAATAAACAACCCACAATTTTCTTCTGTTAGTTTGCTTGCTCAATTTGGGGCCGGTTTTTGGAGGCCGATGGGGGGTAGTTTAGCCCGTAACCGGGACTGTTGCCATACGTTGAAGAGGGTTTTCTTTCACCCTCCCCTCAGGCATATGGCCGTTCCTCTAGAGTGCTAGTGTTTATGCAGTGTTATGGGATGGCTTGAGGGAAACAATAAAACCTGTGGAAAAGTGGTCTGGGAGGAGGTATAGTCCCTTGCTAGGTTTGATGCCTCACTTGAGGCATCGGTCTCCGAAGTCTTTTGTTATTACATGTCAGGCTTAGGTTTGTGGCTCTTTTTTTAGGCTATCATTTAGTTGGCCCTCTTGTTGGTTTTTTGTTTTAGTGATTTTCATGCAATCGTATGACTACTTGCTGACAAACTGGGCTGAATTGATACCCAAATTGATATACATTGATGGTTCTTACATATTTTATAGATGGAGCAAATTCTTGCTTCATACAGGAAGACTTCGAAACAGTGGTCGTCAACCTCGAACAAATTAGCTCAAGGTAGTGATCCCGTCTTTTATCATTCATTGTCTGTTTTATTCCCTATGATTTCTTAGTTTACTTCTCTTGCTTTTCACTTTGATTTTACAGTGCGTCAGCGAGGCCGAAAACGCACCATGGTTGGTTAACATCTCTCTTTTTAGTGACCCTTTGTAGTAGACTCATTGAACTTCTTGAACAATGTTTATGTAATTGCAATTCTTCAGGAAAAAACCTCCAAAGTCTTGTATTTAGTTATAGTGAAGTGTCTTTGACCATAAAAGCTATATATTTAAGTGAATCAGACGATTTGTTTTTGTTGTTTTGGAGATTTATAATTAGATGTGGTGAGGTTTTTGCACTTATGAGACTATTCCTGTAAGTTCGACTTTTACAGATTCTGACTCGCAGCCAAGTCTCTTTTAATTGTTAAATGGCCAAATGTGTTTCTATTGAATAAAATGCCTAAAGTACCCCCTGATTTCATACATAAAGAATGCTGCTAAAATCAAGAAAAAAGAAGAAAAAAATCAGAAGAAAAAGAGATTCCATAAAAGCATCAAAATAAAAGTTGATGATGATAATTTACCTATTCCAATTGGGCTATAATCATTCATAAATCATGTTACGAAATCATTTACCGTGTGTCTTAGACTATAAACTTTCATAGATTATATGCTATGGTCTCCTAATATCCCATGAGCTCGTTTGAGCTTATCTTAGACGTGGAGGTTTTACTTTTGGTTGAGCTAGTCTAGGAGTGTTTTACTTTTGGTTGAGTTAGTCTAGGAGTGTTCTTTACTATTCTTTGCAACTGAAGAGATAATACATTGTAGCTTATGCACTTCTAGATATTAGAACACTCGTGGAGGTTTTACTTTTGGTTAAGCTAGTCTAGGAGTGTTCTTTACTATTCTTTGCAACTGATGAGATAATACATTGTAGCTGATGCACCTCTAGATATTAGAACCTTGTAAAAAAATAAAGTTCGTGTTTGAAATTAGTAGATGACTTTCTAGCAGTTAGGAGAATAACCTCGTGTGATATGAATGTAGACCCTTACCTTTAACTAGACAAGTTCTTTTCTAGAAGATAGTTGTGATCTCATAAGAGTCCCCACAGATAGTATCTTGATAAAATGACACACATATCATATGCATGGACGGTATGACCCCATAGCTACCAACTACCACGATACAAATGCAGACCCTGCCAATCTAAATAATTCATTATCAGAGGTTAACTTTTTAATAGTCCCTACATTGTATCTGGCTCATAAACATAAGGGGCAGGGACCTATGCCTCAAGTAACTATTATGATATCCATGTGGACCCTTTCCTTTAACTAGATAAGTTTACTCCTAGAGGTTAGTTGGTCACCCTCTAGCCGCTCCCACACACAATATCTTGATAACATATGCATAAGGAAGCTCATAATCATAAACCGTATGTCGGGTATAATCAATTGCAACAACTAGACAATTTAACATGCTTGACACATTTCTCACATGATAGAATAAATTAGGTCGATTGTTCTAACGGCTACAGCTTCAACAAAAAATAATAAATAAGTTCAAACACTAAAAAGATGTTTAAACTAAGATATAACGGAGTTTAAACTTTTATTACATTGCATAGTTGAAGATACGAAATTCAAACTTACTCATCTACGTATAAACACACTAATACATACTTCAACCACTAATTGAACACGTACAATCAAACTTTTTTTTATTTTTTTTCATTTGAGTTCAACAAACTATTCCCAATTTTCATCACTTAATATAATTCAAAGTTTGAAGTAGGCACCGGAATCCACACAAAATCATCAGCCGGGAAGAAATGGCAAACAGGGATAGTCCCGGGTTGGATTTTGAGCACTTGAAACGACGGATGGCTAGGGCTCCATTGCGAAGTATCCATATGGCAAATGGCCAAAGCCTCAACTCTATCTCCATTTTCACCTTCCAATTGAATCTTCAACACATTATTGTCACCTTCTTGGTAATGGCAGTAATAAACCGCATATGCATATGGCATCGTATGGCAAGCCACGAGCCTAGGCGCTGCAATTTCCTTAGGGGCTTCAATGAACGTGTAGTTTTGTAAATGGACATTGGATTTTGTGAGATGTGAAGTGGTAAGAACTTCATAATGGGTTTTTGGGCCAAAGGCTGTTCTTACAAAATTGACCATTGATTCCATGGAAGTGGCGCAAAATTTGGTCTCTCCTTTGATGGGTTTGAGTTCACATTGTTCAAGGGTTTCTTTAACGGCTTGGGCTTGAGGGGAGTTTGAAGGGTAGGAGAAATAGGAGAGGATTTGAGGGAGTTTTTTGAGGGAGAAAGGGATTGGATCAGCTTGTTCTTTGGGTAATAATGGTGGGGATTTTGATGGGTCTCTTTTAGGGAAGTAAATTGGGAGTTTTTTGCCTTGTTTTAGGTCATTTATGGTGAAGAAAACTATGAGTAAAGGGTTTATGTGATCCATATGAGATGAAGATGAATGAGTATCATGGGAATTGTGATCATTAGCCATTTTGGTCACCATTTTTATGATGGGTTTTGGTTTAAATGTTGCTTCTATATGATCATTCAACTCAATTTGCTTGTTCTTCTCTTCAATTTCACTAAAGGTTTGCCTTGCTTCACCAAACTGCAAAATATGCAACAAGTAATTAGGAACTTCAAAGATATAATGAGTCTCATACGATGTTAGATAGCATTGAGTTATGTTCAGGTAGATTCGTAGTCAAGTTATAGTGTCAGGTTGACATGCAAGGAAGATGACACAAACATTTAGTGCCTTTGTGGGGAATGAGATAAGTTCTATGTTCAACCTAATTTGTAACCGCTCAAATCCACCGCTTGCAGATATTGTCCTTTTTGGGCTTTCTCTCAAGGCTTTAAAACGCGTATACTAGGAAGAGGTTTCCAAACCCTTATAAAGAATGTTTCTTCTCCTCCCCAACCGATATGGGATCTCACATGGTATCAGATCCAGACACCGGGCGATGTGCCAGCGAGGAGGCTGAGCCCCAAAGGGGTGGATTGGGGGGGGAGTCCCACATCTATTGGAGAAGGAAACGAGTGTCAGTGAGGACGCTGGACCGGAAGGAGGTAGATTGTGAGATCTCACATCGATTGGGGAGGAGAACGAAACACCCTTTATAAGGGTGTGAAAACCTCTCACTAGCAGACGCGTTTTAAAAACCTTGAAAGACTCAAAAGGAAAAACTCAAAGCAGACAATATCGACTAGCGGTGGGCTTGAGCTGTTACACAATTAGTATTACTACTCAATGATCAAAGAGTGTTGAGCATAGCACCACGTCGACACAACAAGTATCTTCCTTGAAAGTCAACTCAACGCCTCATCTCATCAACTCGACCAAAACCCTACGAGACCCATGACCCGAGATTCTCACATGAACAAGTTACAACACAAAATTTTGAATTAGTAGCTTGTTTTTTCCTTTGTGAAACTTCACCATAACAAGCAATAGAAGAGGTAGCAAGAGGAAGCAAGAAGTCATTGTGGTGCCACCCATCTTTTTCCCTTGAGCTATCTTCAACCTCTACTCGGTGCATAAAATGGGATGTGGAATAAACTTCTTATAGTGGAAGTAGTTGATCCTGTTATTGTCATTTATGGTACGTTGGATCTGAGTATAATGCTTCCAAATTGCTGATGAATGATAATTTATGGGAATCATATCTTCAAAGAATCTGCTTTTTAGATATAGTGTCATTATTTGTGGATAATATCTTCATCTTTTTTAAATAATGTTATGAACATATAATTGGATTTTCCACATTTTAAACAATATTATAATTAAATTTATCTATATTTTATTGAAATGGTTATGGACAAGAGTAGTTGAAAGAATTATGGGAAGAAAAAGCTTATTCTTCCATCATGGATGTACATGAAAATAATATACCTCTGATAAGATATGAGAGTGATGAATATCTAGAGGGCTTGATGCACGTGAAAGTGATGGAGGTATATTTGAAGTGCGTGAAAGAGATACACAACTCTAAATAGCGTACATTGACGTGTATGAAACTGGTACACATTTAGAAGAAAGATAACACTTGAAGTTGAAAGATTTTAAATTCCATCAGATAAAAGGTAGTCTCAGTCATGTTGCATGCATTTGCATATCCTGAATCCAACTGTAAAATCATTTACTAGATGTTTTTTAAATACTTGTAGTTTTTAAAACCTTTTTCTTTTGTTGGTGAAGGCAAGGATATCCTAAGTGAATGATGAGGTTTGCTATGAAGGGACAAGAAATGTTAGGATAAAATATTTTTGCATTCTCGAATCTTCTTAAATTCTTTTATTTATTTCTATTTTGATAAGGAATCACTTGAAAAACTAAGATTCAAATTACCCTGTTGATCGAATATCTTAACATAAGAACACTTGTTTGAGATTCTAACATAACAAATTACCCTGTTGATCGAATATCTTAACATACGAACCTAACATGACACCCTATTAGCTATGTACGACCTCACGAGATGAACCAAGTCAAGCCTATATCTTGTACCTTGTTTATAGCCAACGATTTCTTGTACATAGCTATGACACTCAAACACTCTAACAGTTCCTCACCAACTGCATGACACTCTAACACTCTAACGGTTTCAAGTCAAGCCTATATCTCGTACCAAGTCAAACCTATATAACATGGCACCTTAGCCATGCACAAAGTCACCCTATATCTCCCTACCTCTTGGTTAATCATGATCTCAATATTTCTCACTTAGATAGGTCAGTTGTCTTGCCTTAATTTGTGAGATGTCACATATAATTCTACTGATCCAATGGGTAGCTTCACAATTTTGTAGTGATCATGTGACCTAGATTGGTCTAGTTAGAGAAGTGTCTCAAATTTAAGATTCATGACGGAGTATCGAGTGCGAAAATGGACGTAGGCTTCTAGATAAGGCTCTTGCTTTGTAAACCCACCTTGAGTAGGGTGAGGGACCACATAGGACAAGACTTGATTCATGACGGTATTTGAGGCATATAAATGGACATGAGCCTCCATATCGGACTCATACTCCGTAAACCGTAGGAGTAAATAGGACCTGTGTTTAGGCATAGATGGTTTAAGAACTGAGCATACATGGCGAAAATGAATCTTTCATGAACTTATGAATATGAATGAAAAAAAAAAAAATCAAGTTAAGAAATGTGGTACCTTAACTTAACTAGACTAGTGGATATGGTCAAGAGCCAATAAATATACTACTTACCAACTATTTCTTATTCTCACTCTAGTTGTTTACTCGTTTTCAAGTAATAACTAATAGTTGGTCGAGGTCTCGAGTGGTCTAGAGTAGGTTGACCATAGAGATAGTCTAGATTTTATCATGGTCTTATCTTTTATACTTTGTCACTCGATTTTGTATGTATGTATATATGTTTATATTCTCGTGTCTCCTTGTAGAGTTGTTTTCATAAGCAAAAAAATTTATCGTATTTTTATAATAACTTTGTGTCAATTCATGTCGAAACTCGAACTTGAAAATTAGGTCATAGTAAGTTATTTGGCGACTCTCTTTTCGTCCCATCATAGTAACTTGATGACGTGAAGAGACACAGTAGTTGAACAAAAATCGATACTATGATCATAACATAGTGTAGAATTAGAAACTTACATATCCTGCTATTGCAGTCCATACATAATCAGCATATAGATCATGATTTAATGTGAGATTGATGCCCTGAGACGATCCTATTTTGTGACTGCACAACTACCAAACGCTTCCCCATCTCGACTAGCCATTAATGATGACTTGAAAAAGAAAAGTAGAACCTTGTGATTATAAACTTACTTAGTAAGTAATTTACTTGTCGGCTCTCATCGCATCCTTGTCCTAATAAGTTACCACGAGCTTATCTTTAGATTTTAGGAAGTTCGGTCCTAGGTTTAATAGTTATCTAAACTTTTGAGAAAGCTTCAAATCTTCGATTTTTCGATCAAAATTTGAAAGTATTTTCTATAATTTAACCAATTAATTCAAAAATTATAACAAAATGACCATAAATATTTTGTCTATGTTCATCCACAACAAGCTAGATAACTTAGTACTATTCATAAGCTATAAATTATCGATAAAGTAGATTTACACGATCAATGTTTCTTGGAGTTTTCACAAACCTTTATTAACGTTGTAGAAGTTAATCATATCTTATCTTATCTTATCATAAATCCATGTTTTTCTTAAAGATCTATCAATTTCTTGCTTCAATTATTTGCAAATGAGTATTATTGTCTTTTTATTATTCAAATATTATGAGTCTTGTCATTCTTCTTTTAAGGTAGTAATTAATTTTAATGTTTCTGGGTCGTCTTTTGCTAAATGAATAAATAAATAGTTAATGATAAGTTCTCGTGACTTTGTTTTTTGTTTTTCTAAAAGACTTTGTACCAATGAAAACCTTAGATTTCTACTTAATCATCTTTAATAATGTTATGACCCTAGATTTCTACTTATCAAGAGTCGTTACTGTCAACATAATGTGATCATTTCTTTTCGAAAATAAACGTTTGAACTTCTTCATAAACATAACTTCATCTTAAAACATTGTTATGGACTTATGTGTCCGAAAACATCCTTAAAATGACACAACAGGATACTAAATGAAATAAATAAACATTTAAATTAAAATCATCCGATTCTAACTTAAGTCTAAGAAAATAAATGTAACCTATGCATGTATCATGGTCTTGAGTTGCAATGTCGTTGTCAACCGTATAGGGATGACCTGCCTTTACCTAAAATAAAAGTAGTACATGGTCCACATGTGTGAGTATGGACCCACAGTTGGTTTGCACACCTCTTGGGCCTCTTTCTGGTCGGGCGAGCATTCTCTAGTAGTTGTTGATGCCGGACACCCGTTAGGAATAGCGGCCGTCATGACAGCATTATGGTAAACATAATGATCGTTTCTCTGCCTCGTAATGTATGCTCTGCACTATCGTAAAAGGAGAAGGGGTATCCCCCGATGCTTGAACACACAATAATGTATGAGGTCCTCACATTATCATGTACTACAACCTCGCTAGCATCTTCCTTCATATCATAACATTTTTGTCATATCTTCCATACGTGTATCGGGGTTGTATCTCATGCCAAAAACATCTTGTTGCATGTCATTCATACCATATATCTTAACATGTCACATGTGTCATATCATAAGCATATCATGTCATACCATGCATGTATCATGTCATAAAGCAGATCACCATATATGTCGTATCATCAAACATATCATGTCATAACATATATCCTAACATATCATAGTCATATCATTTCATAACATATATCTTATCCTTCTCGTATCATATCTTAAATATATCATCAAATGCATCGTATCATAACAATTATCATATCATTCACATATCATAACATAACATTTACACAACACATCATAGTCATTTCGTTTCATAATTATTTCACACACGTCCAACATATGACACGTGTAGAATTTACGGGGCACGTATCATCATACAACATCAACTTTTAACTAAACCGATAGTAAGGTCATTTACTTGGTTGACCTAGGTCAAAGCTACTACGACCCCTTGATGATCCTAGCTTAACGCTGCTCTCTGAAATTTAATCATGCATAAGGAGTTTAAGATAATAAATTAGAATTCTAATATGGAAATTGACCCCCCTAATAATTTAAACTAACTAAAAGGTAACCGTACTAATTTTAAACGCTTCCAACGAGTTAAAACTAGGAGGAAAGGGTCCGAGCGCATCAGACTCAAGCCAGATCAGCCAAAATGCCACCCTTGAGCCATTAGAAAGTGTGTTCTCCGACTAGTTTCGAACTGTTCAAGTGGGGTGCTAAAATGAAGTGAGGGACCTCCCTTTTACAGTGGAGGCCATCCTACCGACGTTTTTTTTCTTCTTTTTTTTTTTCAAAACATTACGTTATTACAAATAAATAATCAATAAACTAGATTTACACAATCTATGAATGTTGGAGTTTGTGGAACGTTTATCAACGTTGGAGCAGGTGATCATATCATCTGTTTTATTTTATAATAAAAAGTCATATTTTTCTTAAAGTTCTGCGAATCGGATTATTTAGCAGACAATATCCACCACAAAATATTGCCTTTTTATCATTCAAATATTTCTTTTAGGTACTACATAAACTTTGTTTTAATTAAAAATAATAAACTTTGCTTTAATTAAAAATAATTAAAATCTTTTGAGTTTTTTTTGTTTATAAATTGTTTTTTATTGTTTTAAGATTACATTATTTCTTCAAGGACTCGTCATTCACCAAACGAGTAGAGATGGTAGAAACAACGAACTTTCATATTCATATGATATTGTCCACTTTAAGTTTAGTGCTTGTGGCTTTACTTTTAGTTTTCTAAAAAGCCTCGAATTAATGATGATAATGTCTCTTACTTGTATATTCCTGATCCTCTCCTTAATTAGCTAACGGACTCCAACTATTCTCCAAGTTAGTGATAAGTTTGAATTTTAAATTAAAAAACAACGTTGGTGTCATATGTTAGAATCTTGGAAATTTAATGTTTTTTTTATGTGGGAGTGGAAATTCATATTTTAAAATTATATTAAATGTTAGTTGAATTATTGTGAGTATAATTGGTTTCTTTTAAATAAAAAACATGGGAGGTGACGTGTCAAATAATATAAATTTCTAAGATTTAAATCAAGATTTAGAATATTTACGTTTGAGTAAAAGAGGAGTATATGAATCAAGCGAGATCATATCTGAATGAGTGTGAGATCTTACCTCCATTGGAGACGGGAACAAAATATTTCTTACAAGTGTGTAGAAACCTCTCCCTAACAGATTCGTTTTAGAAAATAACAGTGTAATTGGATTTCTATGAAATGGTTTCACGGAATTTAGTCAATATAAAGAGGTCAATTGGCTTATTGAGTCACAACAATTGTTTCCTTTCATCCCACTTAGACGGTTTGAAGTCAGTTAGAGAATGCATTTTACGACGACTTCGACTTTGCAGTTGATCCGGCTTAGATCTGATATGCTCGAACTCTTTCCTACCATTTTTTACTCTTCATGAGGCGTCTTTAACACTTTCAAAAGCGTTTAAGATTAATATGACTACTTTTTAGTTATTTTAAATTATTTGGAACAAAGATTATATTATTTTATGTAAATTAAATGAGCCAATTTCCAAAGTAAGTTCTAAATTAGGAGGTGAGACTTAGGTAGAATTAGATTTCAAGTAGCATTTTTAAGTTAAGGGAGTGCTGTGACTTCGGTTAGGCCAATGAGGTAAGTGACTTTACTATTGGTTTGGTTGGATGAATTATATGAAGTATGAATGGTGCGTGCTTTGTGACTCCACACGCTATACTTTGTGACCGTTTGACATGTATTATATTATATTATGCAATGATATAAGTTATATTATGTTATACCTTGGGATGTTTGTGTTATGTTATGTATTTTGTTATGGATTTAATGATATACGATGCATGATACCTCTACATGTTATGTTATGCACACTATGTTAGCACGTTCCCTTTAGGTTTATGAAATAATGTTAAGCCACATATATTATTCACAGAAGTTATATTATGAAACAATAGAGGTACGACTTGCATTATATGTATATGTCATGATTGAAAGCCATGAGAACTTCATGCATTTTGTATGTTACGTGCATTGGGATACTTGTTCGTTATGATTAGTATAGACGTGTACATTACACTGTTATGTACACCATAATATCATGTGCGCTCCTTTCCCTCTATGACATTTTAATACCGTGAGTGTATGCTAGTTGAAGGGTTGCATATACGAGTCTGCCTCAGGGTCTATGTATGTGTGTGGGAGCCATGTATAGAGAAGTATTGCACATCCAAACCGGTCTGGATTGGAAAGTGAGACCAAGGCCACGATGATGATGAAATGATAGGTCCCCATATGATTACATGTGTTTGCATGTCTTAACCACAATAGTGGGGGCTACTTAATGAGTATTTTTTTAATACTTAATCCAAGTGCTACTTTTTTTTTAGAGGTAAAGGTTAGGCACCCATGTACAGATGACGACATCGCTGAGAAGATCATGGAAGTTAAGTAGCTCTTAAGTTAGATCAAGACGTTACCTATTTTTCCGCTATGTTTTTTTTATAACATAACTCTTATGAAATGTTTTTGCAAACTTTTTCACATATTAGGAACATCATACATGTAGTGGCGTCTTTGTTTTATTAGGAAAAATAGGATTGTTACAGTCTTGATCGTAGAATAGTATTAAGAAATAGGAATCCATGTTACCAAAGAATTTTCTACAATTATTTCTAGTATGGAATGAATCAATCATCCAGTTTGGTATCTTATTGAACAACGAACAAAAATTGGTGACATCATTCCTACCAAACCACAATATATTTTTAAATTCCAAATGGAAAAGAAAAGTGATTTGTTTTTATTCCAAAAGAAAGAAAAATCATTTGATTACTTTTTGAAAATGTATCTATAAATAAACATGGGTTTTGATGCAATATGCAAGAAAAGCAAAGAGCTTAGAGTTGTGAAAGATATGAAGATGGGTGAAATCTTTGGAATCACTCTCATTTTGCTTCTTATGGTATGAATTTTTGCATCATTTTCTAACTTAGAATTTTTATTTTTTATTCGAGTCTTTTAAGACTTCGTTCTTTAACTTACGAGAATTTTTCTAAAGTTTTGAAAATAAACTATGTAACCCGAATCTAATAAAGTGTAATAATCTTTTTTTTTTCTTGTTATATGGTCATTAGTTCGTCAACAACATAGAGTCAAGACATGAACCAGGAAAACGCTTGAGCAATGTGGAAGGGAAAGAGGATAGCATTGAAGGCAAGCAACCTGAAAATGAAAAACGGTTTGTTAAGGATATAGAACCAAGACCAAGTGCTACCTTTTATCCAAAAGAGGCGGAAAAGAAATCATTTTTTAAAGACATTGAGCCACGACCAAGTGCCACATTTTACCCAAATGAAAATGTCAATGTCATACTTTTTGACAAAGATATTGAGCCACGCCCAAGTGCCACATTTTACCCAAATGAAAATGTCAAAACCATGCTTTTTGACAAAGATATTGAGCCACGACCAAGTGCCACATTTTACCCAAATGACAATGTTAAAACCTTAGTTTTTGACAAAGATATCGAGCCACGACCAAGTGCCACATTTTACCCAAATGACAATGTCAAAACCTTAGTTTTTGACAAAGATATCGAGCCACGACCAAGTGTCACATTTTACCCAAATGACAATGTCAAAACCATGCTTTTTGACAAAGATATTGAGCCACGACCAAGTGCCACTTTTTACCCTAAAGACAATGTCAAGACTATACTTTTTGACAAAGATATTGAGCTACGACCAAGTGCCTCTTTTTACCCAAATGACAATGTCAAGACTATACTTTTTGACAAAGATATTGAGCCACGACCAAGCATCTCATCTTACCCAAGTACCACAGCGTATCCTCACGATCACAACCCAAAAGTTTCCTCTACTGATTGTCACGACGAATCTGACATACAGCTCCCACGAGCTTAACGTCATGTCAATAACAACCATGGGAGAAGGAAGTTTATGATGACAATAAAAATGATGGAGCTTTGAAGAAACCTTAAGCTATGATCCAACTACTCGTGGTTTGTAATTTACTTTTTGTGTTGAATGTAGTGTGATTTGTGAAATAAATAAATATTTTGTGTTCAAGAATGATGGAATGAACCGTTTGAACTCTCCTTTACCAATCAAATGATTTATTTTACTTTTGATATGAACTAAGACATCTCAATCTAACGTCCCATTTAAAAAAATCAAGTTTCATTTCTACCATTAAAAGCTTCAAAATACTTTGGATGAGACTTCATTTATTATTAGATAGCTATAAATTTATAATAGATGATAATTTAGAGTTAATGTATTTCATTAATATATTTTAAGACTTCCTATTTACTTTAAAATTACATTTATATAGTGCTAATTATAATCATAAGATATACAGAGCGGTTAATTATGGTCATGAAGTACGAAAGTTACAAACTCTTAGAATGTCTCATATAAGGTCAAGAGTTTTATTTGAAGGCTATACAAAGTCATGTACTGTTATTTTTGTAAAATAGACTTGAAAAATGTAGTAAAATGAGCATTTGTGCTTTTCTTTAGCCAATAGCTAATTTTCTTTGCAATGGGATGTAGTTTAGGTTGCATATAGAATCATTCAAACTTAACATGATCAATTTTGTTTGTGGAGTGATTCGAACCTCAAACAAGTGTTCTTCTTTGTCTTGAGATATTCGGTTAACAAAGTAATCTGAATCTTAGTTTCTATAGAGAAGAACTTAAAAACTTAGAAAATGCACATAATTATAATTCAAAATAAGAAAAATAATTTTGTCGACCTGACCACTTAATAGGTCCTTGAGTTCCCTATCTTTTTTGGGTGGCAATAATAGAGTCCATTAGGTCACTCTAGTTTAACAATACAAATTATATTGTTTTAAATTAAAATATAGTCCACATATGAAAAGTATTATCAAAATTTAAGATAGGTGGGATGAAAGTCCCACGTCGACTAATTTAGAGAATGGTCATGCGTTTATAATCAAAGAATACTATCTCCATTGGTATGAGACCTTTTTGGGAAGCACAAAACAAAACTATGAGAGCTTATGCTCAAAGTGGACAATATCATACTATTATGGAGAGCCGTGTTCATCTAACAATATCATACTATTGAGGGGAAGCCGGAAAGGGAGAGCCTAAAGAGGACAATATCTGCTAGCGGTGGGCCTCTACTATGGAAAGAGTCTAGCCTACTTCGACCAATACATCAAGATATTATCTGGTTTAAAACCATGAGCCTGGCGGCGATATGTAACGGACCAAAATGAACAATATTCGCTAGTGATGGGCTTGAGCGGTTACATTATCATCTTTTTTATTTTATATTAAAAAAAATTGAATGAATTAATTAATTGGCAAACAAGATCTCCCAAAATATCACCTTTTTATTATTCAAATATTAGGAATCTTATCATTCCCCTTTTAGGTACCAAATAAACTTAAATTATTGGGGTCTGCGCTTCTTACCAAAATTTGAAAACAAAATGTTATTGGATTTTAGTCCTTTTTATTTGAATTTAAGTCATCAAACACTTGTATATCAAAATTTTATGTTTATAAACTTACATCAAAATTTGGATTTGATAAGAACCGAGCTCAAATCGAAGATATGGATTGTAAATTTTAGAACACCATTTTTGTATAGATAGCATTAAGAGATCAATTTAAAAGAATGTTGTGAAGGAATTCGAGAGAAAACTCTTGAAAAGTTGATTTTCGTTTCAGCACCAAAAATGATAAGAATCGAGACATGTCCTTACTTTGAAATTGGCTCTAGCACACCCTTGGAAGGTGCCTGGAAGAAAAATCATATCTTACTTCAGTCAAGACTCTAACCGAGGACATGGTGTGTTTATACCATGGGTCTATGTGTGAGCAAGTCACGCTTGAGTATGTGCCTGTGACTCCCTCAAATCACATATGGGGAAAGTGTGTGGTGAGTTGTTTTCTGCCCGTTCAACCTTCGTTTCATTGTTTCTTGATTTGAATTTTATGCTAAGAACTGTCATTGGGATTTTTGGAGAAAGCATCGTGCGTACATGAACATTAATCACCTAAAAAACAAATGTGGAAAGGATTGAGTATAAAAATAAACCCAATGAGCCTACTTATAGTCTCTCATGACATCAACTTAACGGGAGTTCACGCCATAAACCAATCTTGAAAGGGGACTAGGGACCACAGGTAGATGGCTTATGATGAATAAATTGGAATTTTGAGACCTACAAAGAAGCTTAGATTGCAAGGATAGGAGAGAGCTTTCTAAAGTTCAGAGAGAATCCTGTTGAAACCTACTAGGATTTGGTTGCGATAAGAGCCTACAAGTAGTTGTTTACTGGAAATTTTTTATACTCACCTCTTTCCCCTTTTCTTTTTCGGATACCGTTGAGGTGGGGAGATGCTCGGGAGATGCGCTGTTAGCTAAAGGTGTTGACCCGATGTGTTAGTTAATTTGTATTTCTTTTAAGGTTGTCATCTATAGTATTTTTGTATCTTGCACCAAAACACTTTGTTGTCTTCTAATTGGCGCGACATTTTATCATATTTTTCATATTTTAATTGTTTGATATATTTTACTTTTATTTTAATAGTTTTCACTTTGCCCAATTTCTCGAAAACTTGAAGATCGAGACGTGACATACTATGAATTGGATGGGATGAGAACCTGCAAGTAAGTTGCATACTGAATATTTTTATACTCGCCATTTTCTCCTTCTTTTTCTTCAAGTACCAATCAAGGTAGTGAGTGTTCGAGAGCTATGCTATCATAGAGGGGTGCCGACCCAGGCTGTAAATTTAATTTATAATTTGTGCGTTGTCATTTGTATCCACCTCTCATTCCCGTTTGTAAATAACTTGAAGAGCACCTGTCTGGTATGATTTCCGTTTTGGGTTTTAGATTTCCACTATGGTGTTGTATGCCTTTAAATTGCTCAAAAAATTTTACCAACTTTTGCCTTCATTTGTTTGTTATTATATTGTCTTTTTAGTCATAGTCTTAGTTTCAAAAGTTAAAAAATTGGGTCAACGTCCATGAATAATAAATCATAGATTGAACTGTCGAATCGGAATGGAGATAAGCGGACTCGAACCGCTGACATCTGCCACAGGGTAAACCACCGCCTCTCAGGCCCCCGACTAATTCTACCATAGAGGCCAACGATAGACAATAACTCCCCCCCCCCCCAAACACAGCTTACAACTTTCATCGTAATGTGCTCTCCAAAGAGCAACTCTTTTTAAAATCTAAAAAGGTACTGAGTTGGAATCTCGTTCTAACTAAGGATTTTTGTGGTTTCGAAGAATCGAGCTGAATAAAATGTTATATTGTTTGATTTTGAGAAGAAAATTAATATAAAGTTGGACTCTTTTCCCACATGTTTTTTATTCTTTGTTTTAAATGATGCGAATCTAAATCATTTTAGGGTTTTAGAAAATCGAACTACCAGAGTATTTTATAAATAAAAAATTAAAACTCAAAGGTATTTTTAAAACGAGACTCATTATTTAGAGGTATTTTCTATAACTTAGCCTCCCAAATTTTGCGGAAGAAATAATTTGCTCTTTTATTTGGTTTAATAGGGGTTTCCTAATCGGGCGTCTCCAAGATATGTTTTCCGATACCGCTATACAATTACAACCCATCTTTGCTCAATGGATACAAAACACTCATGCTTTAGCACCTAGTATAACGACCCCCGGTGCAACAACAAGCACCGATTTGACTTGGAGATGGTGATTTAGTGGCAGTAGGCGGCAAAATTGCTTTGTTACCTATTCCGTTAGGAACCGTAGATTTTTTGGTACATCATATTCTCGATTCACATAACAGTAAACAGTAAACATAAAGTAGATTTACAGAATCAATGTTTGTTGGAGTTTATAGAAACCCTTTTCAACTTGGGAGTAGTTGATCATATCTTATCTTTATTTTATGATAAAAAAAAAATTAATGTCTTTCATTGCTTCAATTATTTGCAAATGAATTCATATGCTCTCCACGAGTTTATTGGATTATTTAGCAGACAAGATCCACCAAAAAATATTGTCTTTTTATTATTCAAATATTACGAGTAGGGTCATTCTTCTTTTAGGATATTTAAGGTGTATATGTGGCCTCATGTCAAATGTCCTGATCATACTTGTTTAGGACATGTTGTTTATGACTGCATTTCCATTCTAAACTCTTTTTACTTGTTTTATGTTAGATAGATTTTTATTTTTATTGTTGTATGACTTGTGTTAACTGTAAGGGTTAAAATGGCCCAAAATGTACTAGAGGTATGTAAACCAGTTGTCAATTATTTCTATGTTGGTTATATGCTATCAAACTCATTGTTATTGCCTACTCGCTTCTAGTTTATAAGACGTTGCCTTTTTTTTTTTAAAGGCAACTTTGTTATTTAATTTTTAATTTTTAATTTTGTTATTTAAAAAATATATAATGAAATATTTTACAATTCAAGATTACCAAATTGGGTTTCGAGAACCAAGTCAAATTTTCCTCATAATCACCTTTTATGGGGTAAACTAAAGCTTTTAGGATCACATTGCTCTCAATTTTTAGAACAAAATATAATAAATAATAATAATAACAATTTAAAAAAATCTTTTTAAGATTTTTATTTATTTTTTTAATTTTTTTATTATTTTTTTTGCTAAATAATAAAAAAAATATCTAAATTTTGTAACGTAAATATTCAAACTTTCAAAATTTTCAATAATACTCTGCCACTTAAAAAAAATGGTTGTTGAAGTAAAATTTATCAAAAATAATAACGGTTGGATGATGATAGTCTGTCAGCTAATTTATAGAATTATTATAATTTGAAGTGAGAAATACTAACTCGATTCCTACTCGGTTTTTTGGGGAAGCCCAAAGCAAAGCCATGAAAGCTTGTGCTTAAAGTGAACAATATCATATCATTGTGGAGAGTCGTGTTCGTCTAACATGGTATCAGAGTCATCCTCTAAACTTAGTCGTGCCAATAGATTGGTAAATCCTCAAATGTCGAACAAAGAACTCCAAAAAAATAAGGAGCTGAGCCTCGATTAATGGGAGGCGTATTTTGTTCGAGGGGAGGTATAGTCCCACATCGCCTAATTTAAGAAATGATCGTGGGTTTATAAGTGAGGAATACTAATTCCATTGGTACGAGACATTTTGAGAAACACACAAAGTAAAGAAAATTATAGGAATTAAAATAATTTTACAGTTTTTTTATTCCAAAAAGAAAATAAAAGTGATTTGATTGCTTCTATAAATAAATATGGGTTTTGAGGCAATACGTAAGAAAAAGGAAAGAGCTGAAAAGATATGAAGATGAGTCCAATCACTCTCATTTTGCTTCTTTTGGTATGAAATTCCTTTTTTTTTTTTTTTTTTTGCAACGTTTTTTAACTTATAATTTGTTCGTATGTTTATGAGAAATTCCTTATTATAATTTATTAAAGGGTATTGTTCTCTTTTTTTGGTTCTTTCTTATTATGGTAATTGTTTAGCTAGTTGATAACATACAATCAAGGCATGAACCGGGAGAACATTGGAGTAATGTGATTGAAGATGAGGCATTACCAGAAGCAACTAAAGTGAAAGAAGATAGCATTGAAGATAAACCGCTCCTAAATGAAAAACTTTTTGTCAAGGATATAGAACCGAGGCCAAGTGTTTCATTTTATCTGAACGATGCTGAAAAGAAATCATTTTCTAAAGACATTGAGCCACGACCAGGTGCAACGTTTTACCCGAATGAGAATGTCAAAGTCATACTTTTTGATAAAGATATTGAGCCACGACCTGGTTTAACGTTTTATCCAAATGAGCATGTCAAAACTATACTTTTTGACGAAGATATTCAACCACGACCAAGTGTATCGTTCTACCCAAATGATGGAAAAGCCAAGCTTTTTGTTAAAGATATTGAACCACGACTAAGTGTATCGTTCTACTCCGATAATGAGAAAGCTAAGCTTTTCGCTAAAGATATTGAACCACGACCAAACGTCTCGTCTTACCCAAGTGAGAACAAGGATGAACTTTATACCAACGACATAAAGCCACAACCAAGTACTACAGTTTATCCTCACAATCTCAACTCAAAAGCTTCTTCTGCTGATTGTCACCACGATGACGATGACATACAGATCACACGAGCCTAGTGTTATGTCAATAACGACCGTGGGTGTGGAAAGATTATGATACAAGAAAACAATGGAGCCTTTAAGAAACCTTAAGCTATGATCCAACTACTTGTGGTTTGTAATTTACGTTTGTGATGAACGTGGTGTGATTTGTAAAATAAATAAATAACTTATGTTTAAGAATGATCTATTTCGATTTAAGATATTGTAAGACTGAGGGTAAAATTACTCAGTAACCAACCTACCTATAATCTCTCGTCAAACCTTCTTCTATTAAGTGTTTTCTAAGGCTACGTGTTCTATCAGCGTTCGAGAGTTAGCCAATTTCATGACTCTTGAGTTCATGTACTCAACTCACTTCTATGTCAGGGGTGTAAGTCACCCATCAGATTTTCTTCGGGGTTCTAGGTGCATTTAATCTCTCATTCCTTCTCTTTAAGGTCCATCTAATCATTACGCTTCGTGCATATAAGTCGAGGTGCTCTCATCTATCGTGGGTTCAAAGGTGAGTTTAACATGTATGGACAAGTCGTCACTCTCTATAGATAACCTCAGTCTCTCTAAAACCCTATATGTGTCTACTATTGAGTGCTAGCTGAAAACTCCTCCCGTGGTACTAACAATCTCCCTATTTCTACACTTTTTGGGCTCTTAATAGTGCAAAATGTTGGTTTTTTTGGCCCTTAATCTCATTTTAATTAATTTTAATCAATTGATGGATGTTTTTGATGATATCGAACCTATTTTTTAATTATTAACAATTTTTAGTATTTTGAATTGTCAACAATATAAGGTTGGGAATGACAATTTTCAACGACTTTTCAATCACTCAAATCAAAACTAAAACAAAGAAATTACAGTCGAGACAACATACCCGACCTGATGACGTGCCAGCTAAATCAAAATGTTGGACAACTAATTTTGGAAAAGTAACCAAGAGTAGAGTTTTTTTTATTATTATATTTCTAAATAAAATTGTTTATACAAAATATAAATTTGAATCTAACCGTTACACACATCGATTTTTATTATTACTATATTACATTATTATATTATTATATTTTAAAATTTTTTATAGTTACTCACATCATTTTTATTATTAATATATTATTATATTTATAATAAAGTTTGAAATTTTAATTTAACATGACTCACATTACTCTTTATTATTATTATATTTATAATAAATTTTGAATAGATCTTTATTATTTTTATATTATATTATTATATTTTTATAAAATAATAAAAAAAAAATTAGAAAAATCTCTTATTATTTACTTTTAATCTCCACCCTCCATTTCTCTTTTAATACAATGTCAATGTTATTTGCCACTTTTTTTTCTCTATTTAAATCCATGTACTCCCCACATTTTTCATAACTTCCATTTGTTCATCTTCAATTTTCTAAAGCTTCCATTCTCTGAGCTTCAATTTTATTTTTATCATCTTATTCTTGAGAGAGATTTTCTTTTGTATTATAAGAAAATAGTTATGAGTGCTCCAAATTGCAAATCTACTCTTTTATAGGGTTGTGGTGTGTTCCTACCAGATTCAAATACTTGTATCAGTTTGATCATGCGCCATAGATTGAGTTTTCTCTTGGACTCGTAAAAAGAGCGGTGTAGTGGTTAGGCTCTGATCCGTGGAAAGAGTCTAAAAAGTTCTTTTTTCAAATTTCCAAAAGACGCTTGGGGAGTAGAGTAGGTCGAGTTTGATCGAACTACTGACTGTAAAACTACTGGTGTAATGTTTTCTAACTATTTCCTATTTAATTTCAATTGTGATTTATGGTATGTTCTAGTTGATTATTGTTTTTGACTTAACTATTTTGTTCGAGTAATTATCATCTTCTACTTATTTGTAAAAAGTTTCATAATCACGCTTAAATATTTTTATCCTTGAAACCTTATTCATCCCTCTCTAGGGTTGTCATACCGATCAAACACAAGATAGGTTGGTCTTAGAGTTAGCCAATTTAGTAACTTGTTTGGCAGCTTGACACATTGGTTACACTTGCATTATTGAAATGCAACATATGATTTTCTATGCCTTTACGATCATTCACCTCTATATCGAACTCTTGTAGCAAATACTTAATCATCTAATTAGTCGAGATTTGGCATCCTTCATAATCAAATACTTAAGCATCGCGTGATTAGTAAATACTTTGACTTTAGTGTCAATTAATTATAAAAATGGACTTGCATTCCTTCTCCAATAACTCATCCAATGACTTAGGTGTTGGAGTTTCTGTTGGTCTGCAAAGGATTAAGGCCGTAGTTTTCCATGTGTTTTTAAATAGGTAATTTGTAGGAGTTGATTTGTTTTTTGAATCTACTTTGTAAAGCTTTATAAAAGCCGTAGTTATCCTTCAATAAAGATAATTAGTTCCTTTTATTTGGTATCAGAGTCAGTAAAGACGTGAAAGAAGAAATATACAAATTGAGTGTTTGAGAGGAAAAACACTGAACAAATGGCAAGTTAGGAAGCTTTGCTACACCATGTGTTCCTAAATTCGATGGAGACTACGAGCATTGAAATTTGGTCATGGAAAATCTCTTGCGTTCCAAGGAATATTGGAGTGCTATTCAATCTGGTTTCGAGGAACCAAAAGAAAACGAAGCACTAAGCGCAGCCCAACAAAAGGCAATCGATGAAACAAGGCTTAAAGTTCTCAAAATAAAGAATTATCTCTTTCAATCCATTCATAAGAGTATTCTTAAATCCATCATTCAAAAAGATACTACCAAGCAATTGTGGGATTCATAAAACTCAAGTATCAAGGAAATGCTAGAGTGAAGCGAGCCCAACTACAACAACTTCGCAGAACATTCGAAACTTTAGAGATGAAAGCAGGAGAAGGTGTTTCTCAGTATTTTAAAAGAGTTATGTCTACAGTGACATGAGGAATTGCGGAGAGGATATGCCGGATGTCAAAATTGTTGAGAAAATACTTCGAAGTCTCAAAGATAAATTCAACTTCGTAGTATGTTCAATGAAAAATCCAAGGACATTGACCAATTGACCGTCGATGAATTACAGGCATCTTTACTTGTACATGAACAAAAGGTGATTGATAAGAAGAGTGAAGAGCAAGTTTTGCAGGTGGAGAATGTACCAAGTATGGACAAGGAAGAGGCAGAGGGACATTTCAGAGAGGAAGAGGTTACTCTAGAGGACGGGGAAGAGGTAGATCTTTTGTGAACCGGTCGCCATCAACTGCTTTCGATGTGGAAAGCAAAGACATTACCAATTTAAATGTCCGGGCTTAGAAAAAGAAGCTATCAATTATGCTGAATTTTACGAGGAGGAAGAACTGTTATTGATGGCGTACACAAAGAAAAGTAAAGTTGAAAGAGAAGACATTTGGTTTCTCGATTCCGGGTGCTCAAATCATATGACAGGGGACAAAACATGGTTCGTTGAGCTTGACAAAAGTTTGAAACACACTATCAGGTTGGGAAATAGCTCAAAATTGGCAGTTGAAGGAAGAGGCAGTGTCAGATTCGAAGTTAAAGGTATCACGCCAACCGCGACAAATGTCTACTATGTCCTCAATCTCACCAACAATTTGCTAAGCATAGGGCAACTACAGGAGAAGCACTTGGTGATCTTAATTAAAGAAGAACCCTGCAGAATTTATCATCAACAAAGGGGCCTGATAATGAACACACAAATGACGGCGAATCGCATGTTCTCAGTTCATACAAAGATGAAGGCATTGGTTGACAAATGTTTGAAAATGGAAGATGAAGACTTGGAGACTCTGTGGCACAAGAGGTATGGGCATTTGAATAGTCTATTCAAATCATGCAGCAAAAACAAATGGGGGAAGGATTACCCAAATTAAAGAAAGCTGTCAAAGTTTGCATAGTTTGTAATGTTGAGAAGCAACAACGGCAAAAATTTCCAAAGAAAAGCAAATGGAGAGAATCAAACAAACTGGAATTGATTCATGAAGATCTTTGTGGACCCATCACTCCAACCTCTCACGGTGGTCAAAGGTACTTGCTGGTACTTGTAGATAATTTTTCTCGCAAGACATGGATTTAATTTCTTGCAGATAAATAAGAAGCTTTTGAAACATTCAAAAACTTCACAAATCTGGTTGAAAATGAAGCAAAAAAAAGTCATACATGGACTCAAAACTAACTAGGGATGAGAATTTATGTCAAATGAATTCAACAAGTTCTGCAAAGATAACTGGATCAAGCGACAACTAACAGCTGCTTACACTCCCCCAGCAAAATGGAGTTGTAGAAAGAAGGAACCGGACCATCATGAACATGGTACGATGTCTTTTATCTGAGAAAGAGATGTCAAAGTTGTGGCCGGAAGCAGCTAGATAGATAGTTCATGTTCTGAATTGCAATTACACAAAGACAATCAAGAACATGGATGGTTCCTGAGGAGAAGTGATCGGGCATAAAACCAAATGTGGAATACTTCAGAGTATTTGTGTAACGACCCAAATCCACCGCTAGCAGATATTGTCCTCTTTGGGCTTTCCCTTAAGGCTTTAAAACGCGTCTGCTAGGGGAAGGTTTCCACACCCTTATAAATGGTGATTTGTTCTCCTCCCCAACCAATGTGGGACATCACAATTTGGTTCAATTGCACATGTCCATATTCCCGAACAGAAGAGAACCAAACTTGATGATCAAAGTCTCAAATGCGTCTTACTTGGAGTTAGTGATGAATCTAAGGCCTATCGCCTGTATGATCCAGTAACAAAGAAGATAATTGTGAGCAGGGATGTCAGATTTGAAGAAGGTGCAAAATGGGATTGAAATTTGAGTACAAAAAATGCAGAGCAGGATGTGTTGGCTTGGGGAGATGATGATAATATTGCTGCAGAAGAATCGGAAGGATGCAGAAGAATCGGAAGGAGGAGAGACTGATGGAGAAGGAGATTCAAATGAAGAAGCAAACGACAGGTTAGAAGAAATCCAAGAAATGGATGAATCTTCCCCAGAGTTGCCACAACAAACAAGACAAAGGAGAGAACTAGTTTGGATGCGCAATTATGAAACAGGTCATCACCTATTTGAAGAAGAAGAAGTCGAGGAGGGGTTTGCTTTTCACATCTCCAATGATGATCCTATGAACTTTGAAGAAGCAGTAAAGGAAAAGAAGTGGCAGGAGGCTATGAAGCTTGAAATTCAAGCTATTGAAAGAAATCAGACATGAGAGCTTGTGACATTGTTGCATCAAACAAAGAAAATCGGTGTCAAGTGAGTCTTTAAGACGAAATTGAATGAAGAAGGCAAAGTAGACAAATGTAAAGCGAGACTCGTCGCTAAGGAATACTCGCAGAAGGCTGGAGTAGATTACAATAAAGTTTATGCACCAATAGCTCGATGGGATACAATCAGAATTCTGGTGGCAGTAGCAGCTCAACGTGGATGGTGCATCTATCAACTTGACGTCAAAAGTGCTTTTCTATACAATGAATTAAACGAGGAAGTATATGTTGATCAGCCTGAAGGTTTTGTCAAAAAGGGATAAGAGAACGAGGTTCATCGACTGAGGAAAGCTCTCTACGGCCTGAAACAAGCACCGAGGGCCTGGTTCAGCAAAGTCGAGAGCTATTTTAAGAAGGAAGGATTTGAGAAAAGTAATTATGATCACACCTTGTTCTTGAAGAGAATTGGAAGAAAATTGTTGTTGGTTTTCCTGTATGTTGATGATTTGATTTACACAGGAGATGAAGAGAATATGTGCAAATGTTTCAAGTTATCAATGCAATAGGAGTTTGAGATGACAGACTTAGGAAAAAGGAAGTTCTTCCTTGGATTTGAAGTTTATCAAAACGAAGAGAAATTCATTTGTGCCAAAAGAAGTATGCTAAAGAAGTATTGGAAAAGTTCAATATGTCGAATTGTAATGCTATAAAGAATCCGATAGTCCCTAGCATCTTCTTTTCAAAGTCAGGCAGCAAAAGTGTTGATGCAACATTGTACAAAAAACTAGTAGGATGCTTAATGTACCTTACGGCAACTCATCCCAACTTAATATTTGTGGTTTGCTTGATTTCTCGTTATATGGCTGATCCCGAAGAAGAACATATGCTGATTGCTAAAAGGGTACTGAGATATTTAAAAGGCACATTAGATGTTGGAGTTTATTACAAATGAAGTAAGGATGTAAATCTTTTGGGATACACAAACAGTGATTATGCGCGAGATATTGACGACAAGAAGAGCACTTCAGACTATATTTTCTTTCTAAATGGAGCAGCAATATGTTGGAGTTCAAGGAAGCAGGGAATTGTCACACTCTCATCTACAGAAGCTGAATATGTAGCTGTTACTGCAAGTGCATGTCATGGTGTTTGGCTTAAGGGAATTCTGAAGGAGCTAGGTGTTCTAAGCAGCGAGTGCATCGATATCATGTACGACAGTAGTTCAACAATCAAATTGTCTAAGAACCCAGTTATGCATCGAAGGACAAAACATATTGATGTCAGGTACCATTACTTGAGTAATTTGTCAACTAAGGGGACTGTGAGATTAGTACTTTGCGGAACTGAAGATCAAGTGGCAGACATAATGACTAAATCAATTAAGCTAGATCAATTTGTGAAATTCAGAGGCATGCTTGGAGTTCGACAACTTGAGTAAACTGATGTTGTTTCAGCATACTTCAGGTTATGGGGAGGAATTTGTTGGAGTTTCTGACTTGGTCTACAACGTTATAGCTAATTAATAGGCAGTAGTTTTCCATTTGTTGGAGTTTCGGACTGTTTTTAAATAGCTAATTTGCAGAAGTTATTTGTTTTTTTTTATTTTGTTTATTTGTTATTCTGTTTTCTCTATCCTTCAATAAACATAATTAATTCCTTAGGTACAATTCAAGAGTTTGCGCCTATAAAAACCAGCATGCCCTAAGAATTTCTAGCCGGTTAGGATCGCACAACAACTCACACTCAATTTAGGTGAACAAAAACAATAGGAGAGAGAAAATGCTAGCTTCTAAGTATGTAGAGTAACAGAACATGCAGATAGTTGGTCTTCAGCTTTCTACTCCTTGAAGGTGGCAAACACATCTTGACTTTGTGTTTCAGAAAATATACCCATACCTTCTTGCTGAAATCATGAAGGTGACGTAGAACTTAGATCCACCCAGTAATAGAACTGGAGATGATCCCTGAATGTCTGTATGGATCATTTCCAACCGTACTTTCTTTGGTTATCTGATAACCTTGATGAACCCAACTCGTTTCTGTTTGCCTATAACGTAGCTTTCACAAAAATCCATATCAATAGATTTAAAACTTTCTAAACCTTCTTTCACAGCCAATCTCTTCATTCCTTTAATGTTCATATGTCCAAATCTATTGTGTCATAGACTTGAGCCGTAAAAACTCTTAGCAATAGCAACCATGTTTGTAACGCCCCCTTGGGTTTAGTTATATATATATATATATGTGTGTGTGTTAAAATAAAAATAACAAAATAAAGAAAAAGAAAAAAAAAAAACTAACCACCTCCTTTAATCTCTCCATCCGTCCCCTAAAATACCTCCCTCCGTATCAATAACTCAGCAAAAAAAACAAAAAAACAAAAACAGAAAGAAAATATTTTTCTGGAGGAAACCTGAAGGAAGGCAGATAACGGAGAGATGTCATTTGAAAAGGTTAGTAGTCAGATTTACCTTTTTTTTTTTTAATTTTTCTCTTTCTTTTTGCAAAGGATATTAGCAATTATTTAGATCTGAGTTAGAAATTTAGAAATTATCTGTTGCAATGATCTGAATTAGAAATTATATGTCCTAGCAAGGGTCCATGAAAATGGATAAAAAAAAAAAAAGAATAGATAGATAAGGAGGAGAGAAAGATAGGGAAAAGAAAGATTTGGATACATATTCAAATAAAAATAAAATCTAGCCATAGAATTAAAATATGAGACAGAGAGGAAAAGAGATGAGAGAAAGATTGGAAGACAGATCAAATAAAAATAAAAAATACCAAATTTGGAAAACATAATCAAAAGAGATTTTCACCGGAAAAGAAAGAAGAAAAAAAAAACAATAGAGAGAGGATTTTAGGAAAGAAAAGAAAGTTAGAATTGTTTGAAAATGGTAAGTACCGTAAATAGAATTAAAATATGACATAGAAGAGAAATAAGTGATAGAAAGAGATATGAGAAATTGTTGTATTTGTATCTATAGGATATAACATTAAAGGTTGAATTATCCAAGCCATTTGAAATATTAATAATATTGACATATTATTAATTTAAGTTTTAAGTTTTATTATCCTATATAATTTAGAAACAATGAAAATATGGAATTCGATTTTTATTGAGACCGTTTAGAGTAGTTTTTCACACGGTTAGTTGGATTATTAATTAAAATGTGAAATACTAACAAAATGTGACAAACGATGCGATAGGAAGCAAACCTTGGCAACATTTGGTGTAGTTCTCGAGGAACGGGAGCTTACGTAAATAAATTAGGGAATTCTTCGGCTAAGGCCAACCAAGTAAGTGGCCTTACTATAGGATAGGCTAAATAATTGTATGAGTTATGATGATGTGTGGATTATGATGCTTGATGATATGTGCAATATATACATATTTTGTTGAGTGACGCTTGATATGTTTGACGCACGTTGTGGCATTATGATGAGCATGATGATTGCATGATTTTTACCTTAATATGATGATGTTTTCCATATTGAGCATGCTAGATGATGATGAGTGTCATATTGCATCATGTCGTTAAATCGACGTAGGACACAACCCTAAGAGCATGAAAATGATATTAATATAAATATCCACGAGTATGCGTTACCTAGAGTAACAAAGAGATGAGACTATAGGGTTGTGTCAGAAGAGACATTACGATGGATTTAGAGCGACCTCATGCATTTTGTATGTTCATAGGCATAGGGCTACTTCCCCTAGAGATGATGAGTGCGGACGCGCACCTTATGATGAGCGCGAAAGCGCACAGGTGCGAAAGCACACAGATGAGGGTGTTCATGAGGCGCATGACACTATGGGGTTCCGCTGACCTCCGGACGTCGCTACAGATTAGCTTGACCAGAGGGTCCAGGGGGTGTGCGAGCGCCCTGGGGACTCACACTCGCACGTGTGAGTCGTGTGTAGGGAAGTACTACACATCCAACTTGTCCGAAACTGGAGGCCACCCCTAAGATGATTAGAGATAGGTCCCTAAATCATGATTGCATGTGTTTGCATTTGCATGGCCCCTATAGCGGGGCCATTTACTGAGTATTCTTTGAAATACTCAGGCTGTGTGCCACATCATTTTTCAGGTAAAGGCAAGGCGCACTTGTATGGAGGACGGCGGCATCGCGAGCAGAGACTGTGACACGTGCATAGGGTAGATTCATATTTAAATTTCTAGTCTTAAGTTAGAATAGGTTGTTTTGCATTTTATTGTTTTAAATTATTTTGTATTTGTTTTTGTTTTTTCTAAATTTCAGTATTTCATATTTAAACACGTAAGACCATGACTGTGTTTTCCAGAGAAGAAGTTGTTTTAAACGTTTTTTTTAAATTTACGTTATCAATTATGTTCATGTAAGAGCTATATTTCCGCATTATAGATGAGCATGAGACGTTAGTAGCGACTCTGAGTATGTGGAAATTTAGGGTCGTTACAATGTTTATACACTTTATAGTGGTGTATAAGATTTCAGATTTTGTATCACGTTCACTACCATAGCATCCTCCTTTACGATCTTCTCCGCACTCTTCTAATATTTGTTGCATAACCTATATTGTCCAATTGACAAATGGAGATCATGTTCTTCTTTTAGCCGGGACATATCTAACATAAGTGTTAGATAATGCATCTAACACTTATGCCTCACTCACTTTAAGTTTTCAAGACTTTAGAACCTCCTGATTTTTCTTTTTCTTTTTAATCTGAATGTACCATTTTAGTCTCGATCATTTAAATATTTTAATTTAGTCTTTTCACTAATATTTTTCAGCTATACTCCTTTTTAGTTGATAATTAACTTACGTTTATTTTGAGAAATTTTGGATGAGAAAGTGGACTTGTAAGGAAAGAAAAGTCAAAATATGTGACACTCGATTACACGAGAAGTATGAATGAACTGAGACCATATTCGAATGAGAACCATACTAAAAGTATGATGATTAAGAAAAGTTTAAAAGAGTTGAAAGTTACTATCTGTGCCAACAAAATGTACCTTTATTTTCAGTGTCTCAATCATTAAAACTTTAAATTTACTTTGATTGCAGCAAACTTATATTGGGTGACCACTATATTTTTTTTCTTCTAAGAAGCATGTGAGCCAACAGTATCTTGGAGAACATGGTGACACACAAGGAAACGCTCGAAGAATGGCACTGTGACCTGGGTCACGACCACATGTATTTATAAATGTGTATAATGAGAATTACATTGTAACAAACTATGAAATCATAGGTTTGGTAACAAATAATGTAAACAAACCATATAATCATAGGTTTATTTCAGATTTGGTAATAAGGAAAAACTTGATAATAAACCAAGGAATCACAGCTGATTCATAGTAAACTATAGATTATCCTATAGATCACGCTATAGATCACGTTTGTGGAGTAATTTGTAACACCTACCTGTGCGGAAGATTATTTATAAAGAAAACAAAAGCAAAATGAAAAAATGTTTAAAGAAAAGTAATAAGGTTTTGTAAAAATTGGATTTCATTTTGCCCTTTTCTGGAAGCAAAAAGTTGGAATTCTCAAGTTAAATGCATCATGGGAGCATGAAATATGGGTCATCCAATAACAGTATAATCAGCAACAATGGAGTTTTCAAAAGCAAACACTGCCATCATCATCTACCACTGAATCCAGGAACCTCCAACCAAGTACTGAAATGGAGGAGAAGCGCCGAGACGCCGGGAATTTACCGGCGAACACCACGGATTCGCCTTCATCGGAGCCGCCTTCGTCTCGCCGTCGAGCTGGAGCTCAGAAGCGAAAGGTCAGCGCTCTCGGTGGCTCTAACTCCTCATCCGCTCCCTCGAAACGCGTTACTCGGGACAAATTTGCTCTTTCGCACCCTCCAAATCACAACGGTCCTTTCACTAGAGCTCGACTTGGCCCTAACAATGGCGCTGGAACAGCATCGGGTAATGCGGCTGGAGGTCTCTCCGCCGCGGGATCAGTTAAGGTGGAGGGATCTTTTCTTCATTCCGAAGCTCAGCGTGGAGACACACTGGTTGCCGCGGCGGAGGAATTGAACAAGGCGAGTAGATTGGCGAATTTGGAAGCGTCTTTCGTAGCTGATTTCGAATCTATTAAATCTCGGGGTACGAATGCTCACGTCGTTCCGAATCATTGCGGTGAGTTTGATTTACACACTCATGCAAAATCCTGGTTTATGCCAATTATTTTAGAGGCTTATGGAGATGACTTTCCTGTTGAGAAACTGGAGTAATAGGAGGAAATTTTGAGGGGCTTGATGAAGGAGAGCTCCCCAATTTTCTTTCTTGTGATTAGGAATTCAGTATCTCAGTAATGCATATCTAAACTCTACATCAGGCTTCGTGTATCTGTTTCAATCAAGTTCAGTGCACATTTTTACACTTTAATTTTTGCAAACATTTATTAGCAAATCGAGGGTAGTTTAAAGAAAGCTACGTATAAGAAAGTGGTGGAAGAAATAATAGTGTTACATCTTGAGCTCATTCTGCCTTTCTGAAACTGTGATTGAATGCAAGAACATGAGAAAAATTTAAGCTCTCTGAAAGTTCTTATTATCCAAATCAATTGCGAAGAAGGATGGTTTGAACAACTGGAAATTAGGCCCCTTTCTTAACTTCTAGCTCATTTGTGTTGCCTTTATTCCAGCTCTCATTTCGTAGAAAAAAAATCTGTCAAAAAGAGGAGAAAATTCTGGTTATTAAACTTTTTAATCTGTGATTTTATTTTGAAACTCAAAGGCGTATTGGGTTTAGGCCTCCAATGCATTTTTGCATGAACCTCTAGATGTAAGCTTTCAACCTTGTAAATTTATTGGTCGTGAATTAGTCATCTTTTGCAGCGGTGGTAGCGTAAAATTAGAGCTGCACTGCAGTACAACTCTTCTTTAATGGTCCATTAGTTTTCATTAATTTATTTATGCGGAGGTCGAGAGGTCGAGAGTTTCAGATTGAGCATATAATTACCCTGTAGATAATCTTATGATATGTGAAATTATTTGAATGATGCCTGTTATCTTGGATTGGACAAGTACATAGACAGATCTTCTTCATGGGCATGGAGAGGGAGTCTCAACCGGTATTTTCTGTTTCCCTTTTTTTGCCCTTCTATTTCTTGTTCATGGTTTGTTTCTTTAAGCTTCTTAATTATCTAAAATATGTATTGAGATTGATTTGACTCAGAATAACCAGCCATGCAATAAGCTTAATTCTTCTTCTAGACAAAAATTTCCTTTCTACCTTTCTAGTCCCTAGAACAAGCTTAATCCAAGGCTTTCTTTCATTAGTAAAGAGATATCCACTAGTTCATTGATTATTGATTTGGTCTTTGTTTTCAGGTTGGTTTTCATGGACAAAAGTCCACCCGATTGAGGAACGCTCGATGCCTTCTTTTTTCAGTGGAAAGTCTGGCACTCGAAGTCCTGATATTTATATTGAGATACGTAATTGGATTATGAAAAAATTCCATGCAAATCCTAGTACGCAGATTGAATCAAAAGATGTATCAGAGATGGAAATCGGAGAACTAGATGCTAGACAGGAGGTGATGGAGTTTCTAGACCATTGGGGTTTGATTAATTTTCACCCTTTCCTATCTGCAGATTCAACTTCAACAAGTGATGTTGATGATGAAGATCAAAAGGACTCTTTGGTTGAGAAGTTGTTTCACTTTGAAACATTAGAATCCTCTCCATCTGTTGTTCCAAAGACTAATGTTACCATCGCTCCACCAAGATTGCTTCGAGAATCTGCAATTTCTGAAGAGATGGTGAGGCCTGAGGGTCCATCTGTTGAGTACCACTGTAACTCGTGCTCTGGTGATTGCTCTCGGAAACGGTACCACTGCCAGAAGCAGGTTGGGTTTCAATTCAAAACTCCTTAAACAGTTTATTGTTGGAATATCAAATTCGTATTTCAGGAATCACATGGATGCATAATCATGACATCTAAATTTCATGAGTTGTCTCACGAGTCAAATGTTATGTTTCATTTACATATCATCTAATAGTATTCATCTTTGACAGGCAGATTTTGATTTATGTTCGGAGTGCTTTAACAATGGGAAGTTTGATTCTGATATGTCTTCATCAGATTTTATTCTCATGGAGTCTGCTGAGGTTCCTGGTGCTAGTGGAGGTAAGTGGACAGATCAGGAAACTCTCCTCCTTCTTGAGGCTTTAGAGCTATATAAGGAAAACTGGAATGAGATTGCAGAACATGTGGCCACCAAAACAAAGGCCCAATGTATATTGCACTTCATTCAAATGCCAATTGAAGATAGCTTTCTTGAATCTGAGAACAATGATGAAGTCAGTGCAAAAGAAACTGTTGTTCCACCGTCAATTGAAAATGATTCGTCAGTTCCCATGGATATCACTGAATTGATGGATAATAAGACTACTGGAAAAGAGGCCTCGAATGTAGAAAATGCCAGCAAGGAAGATACAGTTGAGGTAAAAGTTGGGCAGGATAATTCAAAATCAAAGGATGTTGAAGTAAAAGCTGCTTTAGACAACTCGAAAACAGAAGATGGTGGTCAGAAGGTTTCTGAAGACATTGCCTTGAATGCTTTGAGGGAGGCATTTGAAGCCATTGGTTATGTATTAACATCTGATCAGCACCCACTTTCATTTTCTGATGTAGGGAACCCTGTCATGGCACTGGTAAGTTGAAATTTAGAGTATAAGAACTAATGAAATAGGTAGTCTTCCTCATTTTATTTGATCGATCTTGATAATTTTTAATTCATTAGTATATCTCAAATCAATTATAGTATATTTGTCATTTGTCGGATCAATATATGGTGTTTCCATTGTTTCTCTGAACCAGTTTAGGATTAAGTCTCTGATGTTGAAGTTTTTTGCTTTTCATTAAAAAGCATCTAAAAGTATAACCACTTTTTATAATTGTGCAGTGAACCAAAAACTTAAGTCATCACTTAAGTAGGTTCCTTGTGTCTGTTGAACTTGGTTTCTGGCATTTTCTTCAATTTTCTAAGTCCCAGAAATGGAAGATGATTGTTTACGTGATGAATCTTTTGGATGACATGGCAGGCATTTTAATTCTTGTTAGCCTATAAGATGCACCAGGTCTGCACTGCAAAGGAGCAGTTTGACGTTCACTTTGTATGAACTTACTACTTTGCTTGGAGGTGCACGTCAACTTTGTTGATTCTAGATTCTTGCTATCTTTTTCCTTTTCTTCTTTTATATTCAGTTCAAATAATTTTCTATCCTAGCTAGAAAACGTTGGTTTATCTTGAACCTGCTTTAGCCTTCTAGAAGTTTTCTGTGAGATATGTGTTTACATGAACCAAGTTTTGGCAGTTATCTTTATTACAAGTTCTCATTCATTGACTTCTGTTGTTGCCCAGAATTACCTTCAGTTAGGTACTATCATGTTTATCATATTTATAGATGGAGCAGAAATGCTTAAGCCTACTCTTTGTTCTTATCTGGAATTAGCACTCCCTATAATCATAAATTTTATTCCTGGTTGTTTAAATTATTAAATACCTCCTTTTCAGGCTGCATTCCTTGCACGCTTAGTTGGATCTGATGTTGTCAGTGCATCAGCTCATTTTTCCTTGAAAAGCATGTCTCAGAAATCTCCCAGTTTAGATCTGGCTACAAGACACTGCTTTATTTTAGAAGATCCACTAGATGACAAGGCACAAGCTAATTCAGAGAGGTACTTGACGTTGAGACTTGACATGTTTGTTTCAGTTTAGTTCTATTCTTTGATCACAACTGATACTATTGCAGGGTTGTCAATGTGGAAGCTCAGCAAAATGTCAATGAACAGTGTGAAAAACAGAGGAAAGACAATTCTACTTCAGTTTTAGATGATAGTGCCTTATCGACTACTAACAGTATTTACAAAAATGGAGAATCTGTGACAGAGGAAACTACAATGGAGAATAGAAATTCTGCAGATGCTACTAAAGAACACGATCCAATGGTTAATCATGGTTCAGATGTAACTAATAAATTGAAAGAACTGACAGAACCAGAAGTGCCCAAGGATGATAGAACAAGCATTGTTAAGGAAACTGAAAATATGGAATCAAAATTGACAACAAATACAGTTCAAAAATTGGGAGAAGAAACTTCTGTTGAAAAGCCATCACAATCTACGTTGTTATCAAAGGATATACATATGTCAGATCTACGGAATGCTGAAAAAACTGAGATTCAGAAACAAGTTCCATCTCCTTCTGTCAATACTTCAAAAATAGATGATGTGCCAAATCCTTTACCTTCCGTGAATGAACTTCAGCCACTGGTTGCTGCCAATTCAGTGAAAGTAGCCTCAAGTGATGTAGCTATGGTATCTGATCCTCGAGATAAGAATGAACCTGCACAAACTGAAACATCTAAATCTGTGGTTGACCAGGGAGCAAGCAAGGTCTCTGATTCTTTGCCCACAGAAGAGAATGCACCTCCACAGCCAGTTAAACCAAATCCAGTTATTGATAAAGGAACAGGTGCGTGTTTCTTTTGTAGTTTTCCTCTAGTTTTAATTTTGTAGTCTATGGACCTCCCACCAGGCAGGTTACATTTTTTAGTTTTTTAAGAAACTGTTCAAGGCTTTCCAAAGTTTGCACGTTCCAAGGGGATGGGGAAATACAAGCTATTTCCTATTAAACAATATTGACTTCGATTTGTTTTTAGGAACTTTATCATGCACTGTGATGTATGTTTCTGCGAAAAAGGATCATCAGGAACCGCCAAAGGAGTTTAGGACTTCTGTTAAGTTTGCTAGGAACTCTGAACTTGGGATGTCCAATGTCTTAACGCCAATTTATTTGGTCGAATCTTAGAGAAAATCTTGCTCATTAAAGGTAGGATAAATTTCTATCTACCTGCCAATAGGAAGATTATTTCCTTCAAATTAGACAAGAGGCTTGGATGGAAGAGTTGGCAAGAGTTCAAAATGATCTTTGACTATAAACTCTTACCCTTTTATACTACTCACAAGATGAGTTGGCAAGAGTTCTCTGGTTTGCTTGGACATTCCTTAATGAAAAAACCTGAAGTGGTCTTGAACTCTGGAACTGAATAAACAAGTCTATGGGCAACACAGAAGAGAAAAGTTTGTTGGAAAAAAAAAGAATTATAAGTGAAGGTCCGAGGTGTTGAGAGAAGAGGGGCTTGAATTGAAAGAATAGTTTGAGAGGTTGCATACCAGAGAAGAATTGCCCAGATAAAAAATTAAACCTTAATGGTTCCACAAAAAATCTCCTGTACAAGGTAATCAGGAAAGGTTTTTACCCAAGGAAAATCGAAGTTTTTATTTTTATTTTTATTTTTATGGGAGCTAAGACATGGAGGTATTAACCCAACTGCTAGACTTAAAAAAGGTTGCCATAAATATCTTGCAATATCACCTAATTGTGTTATGTGCATGAAGGCTACAGAATGGCACTGCCTTTTATTTGCCTATTGCACCTTTGCAAGAAATTTCTGGGAGTTTGTGCTTGCTGCTTTTGATTGGTTATGGTGACGGGAAACATCCAAGATCTCTTAGCCATATTTCTCTTGGAACGCCCTTTTGGAATCATTAGAGAATAAGCTTCTTTGGTTAGCTATCAAATAGTCTTCTTTTGGAATCATTGGGAAGAAAGGAATAGCTGAATTTTTATTCTCATTGTAGTTTTTCTACCTTAGTTTCTTCTGTACACTTCATTCATCAATAAAATCATATATTTCCTCCAAAGAAAACGGTTTAAACCCAGGAAATTAACTCTTATCTTTCCATAATAGTTCAATAGTGAGAAATGGATATAAATTGATCAGAAACGATGGAATTTGTGTTGAATCTCTATTAGAAATTATACAGAAGAGTTAACCACTATCATCAACTTTTCTCGTCTAGTTCTTCCATCTCCTTTGAATTGGAGGGATTAGATTGGCTCCATGTTCTTTTAACGTGCCACTTAATTCAGGAAGTCAGTCAATTCGTTACTTTTGTGGTGACACATGGCCCTTGATCCTAGTGTTTTTTTAATGATTTTTTTTTCCCTTTCAAAAGGTGTTAGATTCTCGCCGAAGTTGACTTATTAGATGTTCTAATGAGTTTCATAGAAATGGCTTTGTAGATTTACCTTCCAATTCTACAAATATTTCTTTTTATTTTACAAAATTCTTGTACTCTAACGAAGATAAGCCCGTGACTTTTGATTTCTCTATAATTGGAGCATAGGGCTCTATCCAGTTATTCATTCGACCCACTCCACTTGACTTGACTGACTCTTTCCGCATCAAGAATTCAAACAAGAGTCAGAAAGTCTTTCTAGCGAGGGGAGAGTTAGTTATAGCAATTTCACTCTTTTCCTAAGTCAGGGGTATTCCTCAGATTTTGAATAGCCAAGGTCTTTTGTTTGGTCTAGGGCAATAAAGAGTTCCGATTGGTAATAATATTATAAGAGTTCAGCCACATTAGTACAAACGCCAATCTTTATAAGTGCAACATTAAGGTTCTTATACATTGGAAAAAAGTGTTTAGTACTACTATTTCAAGAAATGTATCCACTTTTTTGCATGAGAGACAAATCCTTGATCTATTGGTAAAAACGGATGGCAGTATCTTTCTTCTTGGAGGAAAGTGTAATTTTCTTGGGGGAATCATACTGTATTCGACAAAACCAATCATAGTGAAGATTCACTTTATTTCTTATCCTTCAAAGTACCCTATGCCAAAGTCCATGATCTCCAGTTGGAGTAGCCATCCCAAGTTCCTTTACTCCACCCATCTTCATTAACTTAGATTGGAAGGTCTTCTTGTAACCTCTCTTGGTTGGAATGAGACACCTGAACCCTTTGCTCATTTGGATTGGTTTTGCAGAAGTGGAAACAAGTTGGACTAGAAATCAAGAGTTTCATGGGAAGAAAGTGTTAGGATCGCACAACAATGCACACGCTCGATCTAGATAAACACAAAGAACAGGATAGAGAAAAGTGCTAAAATGATTTTTTTATTGATGATTTCACGTATGCAAGAGAGAATTATAGAGAATAGAAAGTACATTTCAGAGCTCTGACGGATATATATATATAGAGTTCAGTTTACTATATATAGCTTTACCAGATTTAACCATCTACTATATATACCTATTTACTATATATAGCTTTACCCAATTTAACCATCTACTATATATAGCTATTTACCATATATAGCTTTATCGGATATAGCTTTACCATATATAAACCGTTGACCAAGCTATAAATAAGCAGCAATCTTCATAACCTAACAATTCTCTCAGGAGACTGATCCAGTCAACCAAGAATTTCATTCTCAAACGACCATGAGCATCTTCATGGTCTTCATGGCCCCATATCAATTGAGGCTTTGCACAACCTCAATATTCCAACATCAACACATTTTGTCAACATGTTTGCTGGATTCTTTGCGCCCTCTATCTTCTCTAAACACATCACCATCTTTCACTCACCTGCAAGTGAAATGGTATCGTCTTCTGTGTTTTCTCTTTAAATGATAAGACCGGGTTCCTTCGCCAACTGTATGACACTCTGACTATTTCTGTAAAGTATATCTTCGTGCTGCTTCTTGCCTATTCTTCCAGATAGTCAGTCATCCATATCGTCTTCTTTCTAGCTTCAACTATTGCCACGTACTCAATCTCAGTACAACGCATTTTTGAAGCCTAGACGTCCCATCATCCATGGCTTGCTCCTACTTGGTTGTATCCTCCAACTGTAGGGCCTCATCAAAGGGTTGTGGTTCCCTTTCATCAGCAACAGATAGTTTAAAGAAGGTACATACATATTTGGTACTCTGATAGTACAGGATGATCTTCTCAACACCAGTTCAGGTGTCACTTGCTTCACTGCTGATTCCTCCGCAACAACTTCAGGAGTTTGTTGAGTATCTGCTACAAGATCACGGGGTGATTTTCTCCGCAACTCAACCTCAACTCCCACTTCCTTTGTTGTCTTGGAACCTTGCTCCACATCTGGTTCCTTAGCAGTAGTCTCAGGAGTTTCTTGAGTATCTGCTACAACATCACTAGGTGAGTTTCCCTGCAACTCAAGCTCAACTCCCACTTGCTTCGTGGTCTTGGAACCTTGCTCCACATCTGGTTCCTCAGCAGTAGTCTCAGGAGTTTCATGAGTATCTGCTACAACATCACTAAGTGAGTTTTTCTGCAACTCAAGCTCAACTCCCACTCGCTTCGTCGAACCTTGCTCCACATATGGTTCCATTTCCAACCGCACTTTCTTCAATTCTCTGGCGGTCCTTGTGAAGCTAACTCGTTTCTGCTTGCTCATAACGTAGTTCTCACAATGACCCACATCAACAAATTTCAAACCTTCTAAAACTCCTTTTGTAGCCAGCCTCTTCATTCCTTTCGCGCTCATATGTTCAAGTCTATTGTGCCGTAGACTTGAATTTGAAGCACCCTCAGCAACAGCAGCATACACCCTGCAATGGTGTATAAGGTTCCAGATTTTGAGCCACGTGCTACCACCGTAGCACCCTTCATAATCTTCTACGAACTCTTCTCTAACTTTGTTGCATAACCTGTGTTGTCCAACTAACCAATAGAGATCAGGTTCCTTTTGAGACTAGGAATATATCTGACATCCTTTAATGTCCACTGATTTCCTGTCGGAGTTTTTATGCAGACATCTCCTTTTCCTTTAATCTCCAAATCTTTGTTGTCGGCAAGATACACCTTCTCGAAATTTCCAGACTTGAAATTCCGGAACAACTCTTTATTTGGAGACAAGTGAAAAGATGCACCTGAATCCAAAATCCAGGATTCAATCGAACTGTCCGCGCTGAGGATTAGAGCATCCCCAATGTCTTTTGCTAAATTTAAAGAATCATCATCATCTCCAGATTTGTGATTCTGCTTCCTCTTTGGTCTTGTACAACTTGTCCGAAAGTGACATTTTTCTCCACAATTCCAACACGTTACGTTTGGTCTATTTGGAGATTTTTCTCGGTTCTTTGATTTTGATGGCCTTTGTTTGGGCCCTTCGGTTTACTTCTTCCCCTTCGATTAACACTGAGAGCATTGCCTGATGAATCTCCAGTTTCTCGTTTGCGAATACTTTCGCTGAGAACTACATCTCGAATTTCACCAAACTTCAGTTTATCATATCCTCGGGAACTGCTGATTGCGGCAACAACAGTATCCCATGACTCGGGTAAGGATGACATCAAAATCAACGCTTTAATTTCATCTTCGAAATTAATTTCCACCGAACTCAGTTGACTTATGATCATACTGAATTCATTTATATGATCAGCAACAGGTCCACCTTCAGACATCTGTAGATTGAACAATCTCTGCATCAAATCCACCTTGTTCATAGCCGATGGTTTTTCATACATATTTGACAGCGCCTTCAATAGATCTGACGTTGTCTTCTCCTTGATAATGTTAAACGTCATGTTTCTAGATAGCGTCAATCGGATCAGCCCCAAGGCTTGTCGATCCTTGAGCTTCCACTGTTCCGTGGTCATGGTATCCGGCTTCACCCCCAACAGAGGTTCGTGAAGATCTTTCTGGTACAGATAATCTTCAATCTGCATCTTCCAGAAACCGAAATCGGATCCATCGAACTTCTCAATTCCAATCTTTGAACTTTCCATCTTCACAGATCGTGGTGAATTTTGTCTAGCTCTGATACCAGTTGTTAGGATCGCACAACAACGCGCACGCTCGATCTAGATGAACACAAAGAACAGGATAGAGAAAAGTGCAAGGAGAACTCTGGCTAAAAGGATTTTTTTATTGATGACTTCACGTATGTATAGTAAGAGAGAATTACAGAGAATAGAAAGTACATTTCAAAGCTCTACCGGACGGGATATATATATAGTTCAGTTTATTATATATAGCTTTACCAGATTTAACCATCTACTATATATAGCTATTTACCATATATATCGGATATAACTTTACCGGATATAGCTTTACCAAATATAGCTTTACCAGATATAACCGTTGACCAAGCTATAAATAAGCAGCAGGCTCCATAACCTAATAGAAAGGGGGCTGTAACACTTTTTTTAATAGTATCGGAGCAACTATTTAAGCAATTTTTTTTTTACTTCTCCAAGTTTTTAGGGTTTTCGTGGATGAGCTAGAATGGCAGCCTATGCGTAGTAGAAATAGGTTTTCGGAGATTAAGCGTGTAGTGTGTAGTTTTGTTTCGACTTGATGACCTTGTCTGAAGAGTGTTGGGAGAGTATTAAATTGAATGTGTTAAAGGTTAGGAGACTTGTTTGAAAGAGTTGTAGAGAATGATTTGAAGGTGATGAGTCCTGTTAACATATGCTTTAAGATCACAGAATTACGTTTGGTTCTTTGTGAACAAGATGGTATACTTCGTTTCTTTCTAGTATAATATATTATGATGAAAACTGTGTTTGATCTGCTGTGCGCATCATTTGTGTGTGTCTATATATACACACACACAAGGGCAGGGGAAAGAGAGATTCTCCCCGAAAAGAATTAGTTGTTACTAAGACACGGCCAAGAAGCTAGAAAATGAATGTGGTACAAAAAGTATTGGGGTTAGTGATATCTTCTAAGAGGTCGTTTGGTTTAAGACTTCATAGATGCTTGGAATTAACGGTTGTTACTAAGACACGGCCAAGAAGCTAGAAAATGAATGTGGTACAAAAAGTATTGGGGTTAGTGATATCTTCTAAGAGGTCGTTTGGTTTAAGACTTCATAGATGCTTGGAATTAACGGTTGTTACTAAGACACGGCCAAGAAGCTAGAAAATGAATGTGGTACAAAAAGTATTGGGGTTAGTGATATCTTCTAAGAGGTCGTTTGGTTTAAGACTTCATAGATGCTTGGAATTAACGGTTGTTACTAAGACACGGCCAAGAAGCTAGAAAATGAATGTGGTACAAAAAGTATTGGGGTTAGTGATATCTTCTAAGAGGTCGTTTGGTTTAAGATTTCATAGATGCTTGGAATTAACGGGTATCTGTCATTGATATGCGAGGAAATAAGATTGCTAGGTATAAAAGATTATTGTGTTTAGTTGTGCACGATAACTTTGGAATTTACAAGTACAAATTATGTTTATGTTTATTTTTTGGAATTTACATGTACGAATTATGTTTATATTTATTTTATGGAACTATTGGAGATAACCTTATATATAATTTAATAGATTAATTAATTAAAAATATATATATATATTCAAAATATCACTAAAAACTAATATTTTTTAGACCCAAAATTAATTTATTAAAAATAATAAATCCTTTTAATTGGATAATTGAATATGATTTTAGCAGATAAGTTCATTAATTGATATATTTTTATCGACAAAATTAATTGAATAAATAGATGATTATTATTAATTTTAATTTTAATTGATTACTTATGATACATTCATAATGAATGAAGTAATAAAAATTAGTCAAAGACAGTTAGTTGATTATAAATAATCGATTAATTAGTTATGGTAAACCAAAATCAATTAATTAATTAACTATATATTCAAAGTAAAATTACAAATAACTATATTCAAAATAAAATTGAATAACACGAGCAGATCATGGATCTTCTTTCATTTGCTAGGATCGGCCAGAAGTTCTCTGAGGTTTTAGTTCTCTGAGGTTTTAAAATGTGTTGTTCTTTTAGGTTTATATACTGACTGCCTGTGTTATTTATGGTACCTGTTTATTTGTTCATAACAGATGATAATCAAAGCAAGAACAATGAAGAAGAAAATTCCAAATGTACAAGTAAGAAAGAGGAAAAAATCGATAAGCTGAAGCGTGCTGCAGTTACGACGCTTGCAGCAGCAGCTGTGAAGGCAAAAGTTCTGGCTAATCAGGAAGAGGATCAAATTCGTCAACTTGCCATGATATTAATCGAGAAACAGGTATCTCGATCAAAGTTGGTTTCGATCGATTTTGATTACATATTAATGAAATTATTACCCCTTCTTTGGGCAGCTGCATAAGTTGGAAAGCAAGTTAGCATACTTCAACGATATGGACAATGTGTCGATGAGAATCAGAGAGCAACTGGACAGGTCAAAGCAAAGGCTTTTCCAGGAACGTGCGCAGATAATTGCTGCTCGACTCGGCGTACCTGCTTCAGCATCACGAGGTGTGGCACCACCAGGAAACAGAATGGCTATGAACTTCCCAAACTCAGTTCCAAGGCCTCCAATGGGCATGGCGCCCCAAAGGCCACCGACTTCTGGACCACGGGTATAGCTTAGCTTCTACTAATCCTAACCCAAAATATGCAACGAACCAACACCAGTACCACAATTTCTGTAAGTTCATTTCACCTGCAAATCATCAGGACACACTTTCTTCTGTTGGTTCCAAGTAAATCAAATATTAGCTTACTGATAGAGATTGCAACCATTGTAATACAGCAGAATTCACTTCAGTTTACTGTATAACCCATTTGATGTTTGCGTTGTATTAGTAGATTTTGGAATTTGGGAGGAAAAAGAGTATAATTTAGCTTGCCAGATCTGTTAGCCACAAGCCCTATCGCTATGCCCGCTAACTAGCTCGTTATCAATTTTAGATTTTTGACAGTTCAAGCTGCCATAAGAATATGCTCGTGTTCGAGTGAAAAATTCAAATATCTGAACTTTTAGTTGAGGGTATATACCTCAGATAAGTTCATATAACTTTAAATTGCCACTACACAGATAGAAAATATATTGGAGCATGAACCAAAGCATGAACAGAAGAACCAGAATCATCCTATCATAGAAACAAGAATCACAAATTCTCTTAAAGAAAAAATCCCAAAAACTCTGACTGAGAAGGAACAAAATTATATGAACTTATGCAACAACAGATTGTCATCAACAAATGAGGCTCAGGCACAACAGGTTCAATCACCAGACGGATAATGAATTATACCTACGACAGTAAACACAATTTGCATAGACCAAACACAACTGAACGGATAATGACGGGACTCGTTCAAATGCAAAACCCAAATGTACAAATAGGAACGCGTAGAAAGCCTGAGTCCGTAAGACCTTTATAGAAGACTTCTGCTTTACTGGAGAATGAAATGGAATAAGAAGAGACTCGGTGTATCGAACTCAGCAGTCGCATCCAGATGATCTTGACTGATTGTTGGTTGCAACATCGATTGTGTCAGGTAAGTATCTGCAATAACATGGCAACCATCAATCAACAAAGGTTTTGTGAAAGTGAAAGTTAATAGCCAGAAGGTGGACCAATGAAGCATTGATGATACAAAGTTTGAAGCAACGAAGTTAGAGAATTTTGAAGAGCAATTAGGAAACGCAGCCATTTAGGAAGAACTAGATTCTACATATCCACAGCCTCGGGTCAAAATTACAAACTAATTCTACTGCTAGAGCTAAACTATAGCTCAGCGTTATGTTCGCTATAAGCTATACGATGCATTTGGGATCCGGCCCACATGCTGCCAATCTACGACATGCAATAAGCACATGCCAATCTTGGAACCAAAAAATCAGGTGAGTTTTCCCAATCGACTGTTAGAAATCACGACCCTCCACGATAGTATGATATGATATTGTCCACTTTGAGCATAAGCTCTCGTGACTTTATTTTTTGTTTACCCAAAAGACCTCATATCAATGGAAATGTATTCCTTACTTATAAACTCCCGATCAACCCTTGTGGGACTCCTCTCCCAACAATCCTCAACAATCCTCCCCTTCAACCTAGTACACCATAGAGCCTCCCCTGAGGCCTGTGGAGCCCTCAAACAGCCTCCCCTTAATTGATACTCGACTCCTTCTCTGGAACCCTTGAACAAAGTACACCCTTTGTTTGACACTTTAGTCACTTTTGACTACACCTTTGGGGCTCACAACTTCTTTTTTCGACATTTGAGGATTCTATTGACATGGCTAAGTTAAGGGCATGGCTCTGATACCATGTTAGAAACCACAACCCTCCACAATGGTATGCTTTTAGTTTACCCAAAAGGCCTCGTACCAATGTAAATGTATTCTTTACTTATAAACCCATGATCAACCCCTATTAGCCGATGTGGGACTCCTCTCCCAACAATCCTCAACATCAACACCTATATCAACTCGAGTTGTTATTGCCGGGTGAATTTCATGATTATGTAACGAACAGTTACTTTGCTTCGTATTTTATGTACGCGTACATCAAATAACTGAGAATGGAATTCAGAAAGACTGAGAGTTAATTATATATTTGATTCTCAGAAATTATGGTTTGGCATATGAACTTACATCTCTTCCTCTTCCCCACTCTTGAGGGCATTTTTCGCAATGCATTCGAAAGCTTCTTCTACGTTAATGCCTTCTTTGGCAGACGTTTCAAAGTATGGAATATTTCCTTTCGACGCGCACCAAGCTCGTGCCTTTTTCTCTGAAACCTGAAATATTCAGAAAAACAGAACATTTCACTATCTTCTGGAGATAGAAAGAGGAAATGATACAGTATAGAAAATTAGGCAATACTTACAACTCTACTGTTTCCACCATCAACGTCGACTTTATTTCCTAAAACAACAAAGGGAAAATTCTCCGGGTCTGAAGGGCTCGCCTGCAGATGGTTTTACAAAAATGTCAAAAGATGTTCAGGTTTCTTTTCAACTTATTTGAATTCTTCTAATGGCTTTCTGGTAATGAGATAATCAATGAACACAGATGAAAAAACCTGTATAAGGAATTCTTCTCGCCAGTTGTTAAGGTTGTCAAATGATTTCATTGAATTGACATCATACACCAGAACGCAGCAATCGGCACCTCGGTAAAAAGCAACACCGAGACTTTGGAACCGTTCCTGGCCTGCTGTATCCCATATCTGTAAGGCATAAAGGAATAAATTACATTTAACAGGATATATCGAGTCTCTTTGTTGCTTGTTGGCTTCATGGGTTTACATTAATAAACCTATATGCCACAGCTCTCAGGAGATGGCAATGAAATGCTACTAAATGGGATCTAATCACTCAAGGTTAAACCGAGTCCAATACACGAAACAATGCAGCCTTCATAGCCATGTTCTTGCTACTCATAAATGATTACAACACAAGTATCCGTTTCAAAAGGTCATCCAAGAAATTGGTATCTTCCCAAATGGATCAATCGAGTTCATAACATTTTCCATATGAACACACACTAGATTGAGGTGCCTTTGTGCACTTTTTTATCACTATCAATTCAAGGGAATTCACCAAATTAGAGCAATAAAAGAGCATAGTTTCCCCACCACCAACCTGCAAAGTGAAAAGTCTATCTTCGAATTGCACCTCTTTAGTCAAGAAATCAGCTCCAATGGTGGCCTTGTATTGATTACTAAACTTCTTATTCACGTATCTGTTTTTCAAAGCTAAAGAAAACCACACGGAGAATCAAGAAACTGATACTACAAAAAAAAGAAACTCGAATGGAAAATGTTGCATTATAACATAGTTATAATTCAATGATCAAGCAGGATACTGGTTCATCAAAGAGGTCTTCCCAACCCTGCAAATTCAAAGCCAAGTTTCAAGTTATCATAGATTAGACTTCAAACAAACCAAAACCTTCAAATAACAGCCTAATCGTTTCAATTTTCTCTAGTACTATCAACCAAACAAGACAAAAGCCCCTTTCTCAAAAAGTAAACAATAAAAAGAAGCAAGAAAAATCCAAGAAACTCAAAGCACCAAGCAATTCAAAATCGGAGTAGACAGAATCTTGAGACCCCATTTGAATCCCGGCCAGATCAAAGGGCAGCAAATTCAAGAATCCACAAAAGAAAATTCCCAAAGCTCGGGAAGTAACGATCTGGGTGGATCCACGAGTATTGAAAAGAAATCCGAATATTAAAAGATCAGAAAGAGAAAGAGGAGAAGAAGAAGAAGAGGGATTTGCTCACCCGCTATCCCCAAGGATTATGACCTTCAAGAGGGTTCTTCTGCGGGAAGGCATCGTAAGGGAAAAGGGATCAACTCAAATCTGTAGACAACACAGAGAGAGAGAATTGGAAGAACAGAGGTTTCGAGTCTCTCTCTCTCTCTCTCTCTCTCTCTCTCTCTCCCCCTCTCTCTCTGATTAGACGACGAAGCCAAGCTGGAGGGATCTGTGATTGGGAAAGCCTACGAACATTTTCATTTCATTTCCCCCCTTCTTCCTTTTATTTCAATAAGGAAATAATAATAATAATAATATTAATAAACAATAATATTATGTATTTAAACATAATAATAATAATAATAATAATAATAATAATAATATATATATATATATATATAATCGATCTGATTAGTTATATTTTTTAAAATAAAGTATTACTAGAGATGATCACTGGAGGTTGTCGTGTAGTGGCGGGTACTAGTCACTAACGATGGCTTTTAATAGTTAGAAATGGTCGTTACTATATGCATCAGTGATTGTTGTTGATAATGATCGTCAAAGATGTTGTTAATAGTGGTCGTCAATAGGCAACAATTGTGCGAGGGTATTTTGGTCATTTTAAACGTGAAAATTTGAGAGATTTTTAAATTAAATACTAGATTTTTATTTTTTTTATTTCTAAAAAGTTGATTTATAATGTTTTACCTAAAATCATTTATTAAAAAAAAAAAGTCATTTTGAGTATAGGAAGTAATTAATGATATATTTTACCAAATAGAATAATTGAGTCTCTTAGGTTTGAAATTCTATTATAACCAGTAATAATAATAATAATTTACTAAATTATTAATTTGTATTTAATAAATTTTTTATCTAATTAATATTTTTTTTAAATTCATGAAAGGGTTAGACAAAACATACTTAAGAATTAATAAATAAAAAATCAATTTTAGCTCGAATAGAATTAATTTATTAAAAAATAATAAAAATGTTAAAGAGAATATGGAACACAAAATTAAAAGTTCACTATCTTCCCTAGTTTTCATCCCTAATTTTCAGATCATGCCACCTATAGAATATGGAAAAGGTCGGAGAGGAGGATGACCCCTATGAGATGACTGAGGTAGTACTTGTAGTTAGACTAGATCCCACAACCACCCTGAGTTCGAGTCATTTTAGGCCATGATGCAGACCATAGTGGTCATCCAGTAAACCAATAACACAAGAGGCTAGGTACTTGTGAGATTTCAGGAGGTGCGACTCTCGTATCTTTAACGGGATCTCGGAGGATTTGACAGTGGTGTAACTATGGATGTTGTTGATGGAGACGATCTTCTGTTTGATGAATTACCTGAATAACTAGAAAGTGTCATGTGCATCGTTCATGTGCAAGTTGACGCCGAAATATAGTGGGAGTCCACTTAGGATATCTTTAGTCTGGATGGAGGTGTGATCTTCTAGTTTAAGTTTAGGGAAGCATTTTGGAAAGAATATTACCTAGAGGTGACCCGACTTTAGAAACAATGGGAATTCACCCATCTCATGTAGAATGAACGCTCCTTCACTAATATGGGAGAGAGTTTATGAGAACGAAGCAATTTACCCCTGCAGTTGGCACAAAGATGAATATGACTCAGAGCAGCTCAGGATATGAAGGAAACTATAGCTGGAGAACTTTGAGGGCTAGTAGCACCGACAACCATAGTAGGACAGAAGCTACGATATGACCAAACAGAACCACACTATTAGCCACCAGTGCGCCAACAATAAAACACAGAAAAACCCCGCATGGACCCTAGGCATGGTCAGCAATCAAGCTGATAGCGGGATAAGAAAAAAAAAGTGATGTGTAGTAGGAAACACAAGAGATGATGCTTGGGCCAGACTAGAGCATGCTTCCGGTGCGCCCAAAAGGGACACATTGCCATGAATTGCCTAGGAAAAAGCATTGAAAACCCGATTAATTAGCCAAGACACGCAGGTGGGGAGGCCTATGCAAACCCACTCCCAAGTAAGAGCGTATGTCTCCACTAGTAGAGACATTGAAAACTCCGACATAATAGTGACGACACTTTGTTAGTTACGGGGCATCTACCCTAACTTTGTTTGATTTGGGGCTTACCCCATTCTTTATATATGTTTTCGTTTGCTAATCAGACACAATTTCAATTAGAGCCTTTATTGCATGTACTCTATGTTAGTACTGCAATAGGAGTAGTCTTAATTGCGAGGAATAGAGTGAAGGGGGTTAAGGGTCTATTCAAGGTAGACCACTAGATATAACTCTGATAGTTGTTATATGAGTGATTTTGATGTAATATTCAGGATGGATTAGTTAGCCAAGAAAATTCGAGTATAGACTATCATAGAAAGAAAGTAGTGTTTTCGTCACCGTCACAAACCAACATCAAATTTAAGGGCACTTGTACGGGAGCTACCCTAGAATAGTCTTTATGTTGAAAGTGGAGATGCTAATCTAGCTCGGAGTCTAGAGCATATGGGCTAGTGTCGTAGACACAAAGAGGGAAGTAAAAGTCTCCCTACATCATTCCAATGGTGAACGAGTTGTCAAATGTGTTTCTGAAAGTTTATCATGAGTACCCCTTTCCCGAACTATAGACTTTTGCATAAAGCTCGAATCGAGTACTAGCCTTATCTCCAAGACCCTGTACCACACGGCACGAGCAAAATTGAAAGATCTCAAAGTACATTTACAAGACTTGTTGAATAAGGGTTTCATCTGTCCTAGCGTGTCCCTTTGGGGTGTGCTTGTGTTATTTGTCAATAAGAATGTCTTTTATATTAACCAATGTCCCTACAGTGTTCATGGAGTTGATGAACCAAGTGTTCAAGAAATGTTTAGACACATGACACCCTGATGTATTCTAAAATGGACTAGGAACACAAGCTATACATCTAGAAAGTCCTAACAATCTTAAGGGAGAACTTATTGTATGCAAAACTCTCTAGGTGTGTATTATGGTCACGGAAAGTCTCGTTTCTAGGGCATGTGGTGTCAAAGGATGGGGTTTCAGTGGACCCCGCATAGGTAGAAGTAATCACCAAGTGGGCTTATCCCGACTACAGTTATTGAGGTAAGTAGTTTTTTGGGATTGGCAAGATACCACCGGTGTTTCATGCAAGACTTTGCCAAGATAGCCTCACTACTCTTGTAGTTGACCAAGAAGGGTGTCGGGTTGAAACACAGGTGAGTGACGACCCTAGTGCTCCTGGTTTGAGAGGGTTCAGGAGATTATGTGGTTTACTCTGACACCTCCAAGAAAGTTTTGGGGTGTGTGTTGAATGATTAGGAGTAGAACTGCACCAAACACGAATCAAACCATACGGGTTGGGTTGGGTTGGGTTACCCGAGTTTTTCGAACACCAATAAAGCATGATATGAGGAAAGAGAAAAGGCATAGTGTGGGCCAGGCCCATATTGATTAAGCCCACCGCGTTGATTGAAGATGAAGGTCCAATCCATAGTTCAATTTCTGATGAGCTTTCACTTCAATCGAACAAACTTCAGCAGTTCAGCTTCTCTCCGGTAGTTGTTCTTCTTTGTTCACAGGCAGTTCAAAGCTTGCTTTTCTTTGCTGGTCGTCTCGAGATCTCAAAGATTCAACTCCTTCGCCCATGGCTCAGACTTTCATCAAGAAGGACGACGACCGCGATGACGAAGGTACTGCGCTTTTTCCACTCCCTCGAATGACCTTTCATTTGCACCCATAATCACTCTAATTCTTCTTCTCTCATTTCAATTTTACTATTCCTCAACTTGATCCTTCCGGACTTCTGGATCAGTCTTTTGGATGGTAGATCTATGTGTCTTCGTCGTTTTGTCTTGCTTTTTTCGTTATGTTTTAAACTTGAAGGAAATTCGTCTTTGAGTTCTCTTTGATCCAATTTGGTTCCGTTTATTCTAGTTGAGTTGTTGGAATGCAGTTTGTAATGTGCCTGTTGCTTTGAATACGATATCGTTTTGTGTATTTTCCATCTCTGTTGTGCTTTTGTTAATTTGATGACTGGATAAGATAGTGCTGTTGTTTGGATCTTCTGTTCCGTTTGGGATTGCAATTCTGTATCAGCACGAAGCAGTATGATGTTTACTCTTGGTTTCTGGCATTTACAGATGAGTATTCTCCGTTTATGGGGATTGAGAAGGGTTCTGTTCTTCAGGAAGCTAGGGTTTTTAATGATCCTCAGTTAGATCCAAGAAGATGCTCTCAGGTATAGGTTTTGTGCTATGGAATTACTTGCGATAGTTTCCATCTGACTTCCCTCATACTACACAATTCTTCTGTATTCATATTTTCTGCTGGGTTCATGTCTTATTTTTTAGGTTATCACGAGGCTTTTATACCTTCTGAACCAGGGTGAAACCTTCACAAAGGTCAGTTTGATGTTGTCTTGGTGTCTCATTTCTTCTTTTTCCATTTAATAGCACATCCTTCATAGGTATTAGTATTAGTTGATGCTTTTTCAATGCGTTATTTTTCAAGGATGTTGAGTTTGACTGATGGATGTTTGTATAATTTGTTCAAATGTTGACAATGCACAACAATCTTGTTAACAGATTGAAGCCACCGAAGTTTTCTTTGCTGTGACAAAGCTTTTCCAGTCAAGGGATATAGGGTTGAGAAGAATGGTTTATTTGATGATAAAGGAACTGTCTCCATGTGCTGATGAGGTTAACACCATAATCAGGTTAACTTGAATTTTTCTGTAGTTGTACATTCAAAATTATGAACTGACACATTTCATTTCATCTTTAAAGGTTATTATTGTGACTAGCTGCCTAATGAAGGACATGAATAGTAAGACTGATATGTATCGGGCAAATGCCATTCGTGTGCTTTGTCGGATTACAGATGGAACCCTTCTTACCCAGATCGAGAGGTATCTGAAACAAGCAATTGTAGATAAGAATCCTGTGGTAGCTAGTTCTGCCTTAGTTAGTGGTATTCATTTGCTCCAGGTATTAATTTTCCAAACACAAGGATATGCATCTATGAGCAATTTTTTCTATCATTTTCTCTTACTTTTCTTCTTTGCCACTTCTAATGGCAGACAAATCCAGAAATTGTCAAGCGGTGGAGTAATGAGGTCCAGGAAGCTGTTCAGTCAAGGGCAGCACTTGTTCAATTTCATGCTCTTGCCTTACTTCATCAAGTATGTTAGATCATCCTCTTGTGTCCGTTTTTGGGTGTTATGTTGAATGCTGGAGAATGTTATTGAATTGAACTTCATCATTTAATGGTTGCAGTGCATAGAAATTTAAAAATTTTGATGTTAATTTGTGCTATCAAGTTTTGATAAATATGCATTTTATTTTTGTGATTTTCCTAATGGAAAGAGGAAGAGTGGAGGTATTTTCTTTTTTTCTTTTTATTTATAAAGAAGACTAAATACTAGCCATTATTGTTTCTAGCTGGAGTGTGTGTGTACATATACGATTATGGCATTTTGTTGGTAATATCTAAATATTCAATATTTAATGGTTTTATCAAAAGGAAAAAAAGTATTTATTTCTGATTAAGTTTTAATCTTTTGACTAATTTTGAAGTATTTATTTCTGATTAAGTTTTAATCTTTTGACTAATTTTGAAGTATTTATTTCTGATTAAGTTTTAATCTTTTGACTAATTTTGAAGTATTTATTTCTGATTAAGTTTTAATCTTTTGACTAATTTTATCTAATACATGGGAGCTGATGATATGGAAACCTTAGTCGATTGAATGTAAGAACCTTCATAAGCTCCTAACCCTTAGTTCACAAATGCAAAAAAACCCCAATCAATTTGATTTCATTCCAAGTGATTGTAACTCTTGGGAATTTGATCTAACAATCTGATTGAAGAATAAGACTTTTAGATCTAAATATCCAAAAACCTCAAAACGGTAAGGAATCATTCCAAGGGAAAGTAAGATCTAGATTATCTTGTTGATCGAATATCGCAAGGCAAGAACATTTATTTGAGATTTGAATCACTCCACAAGCAAGATTGATCATATCAAACTTGAATGATTCTACACATAACCTAAACTGCATAGAATTGTAATAGCTTTGGCCAAAAGAAAGCACAAAAGCTCTTTTTACTACCTTTCCCAAGTCTACCTTACAAAGTCAACATACATGGCTTATATAGCCTCAAAATGAAAGCCCTTGACTTTCTATGAGGTATCTCAAGATTTGTATAACTTTCATATTTTATGGCCATAATTAGCCATGGTGTAAATGTAACCTTAAAGTAAATAAAATGTCTTAAAATAGATCAATAAAATACCATAAACTCTAGATTATTATCCACCGAAAATTTGTAACCATCCAAGAATGAATGAAGTTTCACTCTTCTTTAATGAGGCATGAATTGCAACTTCTTGTGATAATTTGAATAATATTTTATTCACATCTTTTGCATTGATTGAAATGTCTTGGTTTATATCATTCTCCACTCCAAGAGGATTCATCCTCGATTCTATATGTGAAGTTCATATTGCATGATTGAGATGCCTTGGTTCATATCAGATGATACCAAAAATTGTTGGATGTTTAGTGCAATATAATATAAAAATTTGCATTTAGAATTAAAAAAATTCTGAGTATTTGTCGACATTGATAATCCTATCATTGTCATATTTGGCCTCATCCATTATTTCTGCCTATGTAATGTTTTTTTCTTGAAGCATTCATGTTTGTTCTCACTTTGATTATTGAGGTATTTTTTATTAATTCTATTTTTGGAGGATGGTATTTCTTGTTCTCATAATCTTTTTTGTTGTGTACATAATTTCAAGCAACTAGATTCCATTCACATGTACCTGTAAATAACTTTTCGATAAAATAAATAACTTTTCAATAAAAATGTAAAGTACACAGGTTTCACCCTGAGATGAAGGAAAGGAGAGATGATGAAAAGGATATTTATGATGTGTGATTATTGTCTTCCACTTTGCCTTTGAGATTGGTCATTTTGTTACTGTTTTTATGATTACTCTTTCTGGAGTACGTTTTTTAGCAGCCACTTTTCCCTATTGTGGGTTGGCTTTTTATCCCCCATCATCCACTCTTTTTTGTTCCTTTCCATACCAATGAAATTCTGTCTTTTTTGTTAAAAGAAAGATTCTGCTTATGCAATCTGATGAAATTATAATTTGTTTTCTACTTGCAGATACGTCAAAATGATCGTCTAGCTGTTATCAAACTGGTTACTAGCCTGACAAGGGGTACTGTTCGGTCTCCATTGGCTCAATGTCTCTTGATTCGCTATACCAGTCAGGTATGCAATTTCCTTCTTCTTATACATGACGGGGCTTTGCTTCTTGTTCATTATCTTATTTAGGGTTTTGCAAGCAGGTTATTCGTGAATCAGCTACCAGTACTCAAACTGGTGATCGGCCATTCTATGATTTTCTTGAGGGTTGCCTTCGGCACAAAGCAGAGATGGTGATCTTTGAAGCTGCCAAAGCAATCACTGAGCTGCAGGGTGTGACAAGCAGAGAATTGACTCCAGCCATTACTGTTCTTCAGCTTTTTTTAAGCTCCTCAAAGCCAGTGCTGAGATTTGCTGCTGTTCGCACTTTGAACAAGGTAACATCTTCAACTATTCACTTTTCAAACATGATTCATTTTCTGTTAATTTTCTCTTTTGATATTTTGAAAATATATTGTCTTGCAGGTGGCAATGACTCATCCATCGGCTGTCACTAACTGCAATATTGATATGGAGAACTTGATTTCTGATCAAAACAGAAGCATTGCAACTCTTGCAATAACCACACTTCTAAAAACAGGAAATGAAACAAGTGTGGACCGTCTGATGAAGCAGATAACAAATTTTATGTCAGATATTGCAGATGAGTTTAAAGTTGTTGTGGTAGAAGCTATTAGATCTTTGTGTTTGAAGTTCCCATTGAAATATAGATCTCTGTGAGTAATATCTTACATGTTTATTTGTCTTGTCTAAAAAAATATCTTTCAAGAATTTGTGATTATTCAATATTTATATGTTACATTATTTCAGGCAATATATGTTTGATTTATGAGTGTTGGACATCTTTCTTTTGTCACTTTTTTAGGATGAATTTCCTTAGCAACATTCTTAGAGAAGAAGGGGGCTTTGATTATAAAAAAGCTATTGTTGATTCAATTGTGATTCTGATAAGAGATATTCCTGATGCTAAAGAGAGCGGGTTGCTTCATTTGTGTGAGTTTATTGAAGATTGTGAATTCACCTATCTTTCGACACAGGTTATTCACACATTTTTACATTATTTCAGGCTCTGTTAAGCTCTAATTCTTATTGCCTTCATGTTCTATATGATCTTTATAAGTTATTTAATTTCCCATAATATCAGATCCTTCACTTTCTGGGGATCGAAGGACCCAAAACATCTGATCCTAGCAAGTATATAAGATACATATACAACCGAGTACATCTTGAAAATGCAACTGTTCGTGCCAGTGCTGTGAGCACATTAGCAAGATTTGGTGTTACAGTTGAATCATTAAAGGTACAAATTCCCGTCTCCCTTTCTTGTAAGTTGTATGAACGCTATTTGTTATTCTTATCACTCAACTAACCATGTTGCTTTTACTTCTCTCTGTACAGCCCCAAATATTTGTTCTGTTGAGACGATGTCTCTTTGACAATGATGATGAGGTATCTTATTTGTCACAATTGTTGAGGCTTCCATGCCTAGATTGTTTTAAAAATTCTGGAGTAATTTAGATTTGATACCATTTTATATATGGTTCCAGTTTGAAACTGTATATTGAATTTCTTGTACAGGTTCGAGATAGGGCCACCCTATACTTAAAAACACTTGGAGATAATGATGCAGTTACTGAAACTGAGAAGGATGCCGTTGACTTCCTTTTTGGGTCTCTGGATGTCCCACTGATCAATCTAGAAACAAGTTTGAAGAATTATGTAAGTTATTTCAGTGAGTTTATCAAGTACCATGGAGATCATCGCTCATGTGTTCTGCCTATGGATGTAGGAGCCTTCTGAGGAACCTTTTGACATTGATTCTGTGCCCAAGGAAATCAAGTCTCAGCAACTTGCTGAGAAGAAAGCCCCAGGTAAAAAGCCAACCGGCCTTGGTGCTCCTCCAACTGGCCCAGCAGCCACTGTTGATGCATATGAGAAGCTTCTTTCTTCGATTCCACAATTTGCTGCCTTTGGGAAGCTTTTCAAGGTTCGATTGTTTCTATCCTTAATCATGCATGGTGATGTTTGCGCTATATATGTATATATATTTTTATTAGTACTTCAATGTTGAAATTGTGATGGTATTGATCTTTTCAGTCATCAGCACCTGTGGAACTTTCAGAAGCAGAAACGGAATATGCAGTTAATGTTGTTAAGCATATTTTTGATAGCCACGTTGTGTTTCAATACAACTGCACTAATACAATTCCTGAACAACTACTCGAAAATGTATGGGCTAATTCAAGGAAAACAGTATTCTTTTCTTTTTTCGTTAAACTGCATCCAGATTTGTATAATTATTTCTGCTTTCTGCCTTCTGCCAGGTCACTGTTGTTGTCGATGCGTCTGAAGCAGAAGAATTCACTGAAGTGATATCCAGACCTCTCAGATCACTTCCCTATAATTCACCTGGACAAACCTTCGTGGCATTTGAGAAGCCTGAAGGGGTTCCTGCTGTTGGGAAATTTTCAAACATGTTGAGATTTATTGTTAAAGAGGTCATTCGCAGAAATTTTATTAAACCAGAGTTTGCAAATATCACAATTTGACATTAGCGCATCTGCATACTATTATTCTACAAAAAAAAAGGAAAAAAAAAAAAAAAAGAAACTGGGATTAGAGATTCGATAGCACAGGAAAAATATGGGCCTGAGTGAGGAATTGAATATTTCTAATTTAATTCCGCTGTTAGGTTTGAGTTAACTCATGAATTTAACCTCCATGAAAAGTATATTTGGTGATAAAATTAGTTCGCGAAGTATGCTCGTTGCCGAGCATCTCCAAATGATTTTGATTTTGTATTTCACTTCTTTGGTCTAGGTTGATCCAAGCACTGGGGAGGCTGAAGAAGATGGAGTGGAGGATGAATATCAGTTGGAGGATCTGGAGGTTGTTGCAGCTGATTACATGTTGAAAGAAGGAGTCTCTAATTTCAAAAATGCATGGGATAGCTTGGGTCCGGACTGCGAGAGAGTTGACGAATACGGTCTTGGACCAAGGGAAAGCTTGGCTGAAGCTGTAGGTGCTGTCATAAATCTTCTCGGCATGCAGCCCTGTGAGGTTAGTTTGTCGTATTGCAAATCGCACACCTGCTTCTATTTGTGCAGTTTGAGATTCGAAAACCTTGATATGAATGCTTTGCCAAATTCCATAAACTAAATTTTGAAAAACTTCTTTTTTTAGTTTTCAAAACTTAACTTGGATTTTGGATTTTGAAAACATTTATGAAAAATAAACCAAGCGAAAAAAAAAAGTTCATTATTGTAGTGTTTATAAGCTTAGATTTTAGATAATTTTAATTCATGAATTAGCAACTATTTTGAATTATTGGTCTTTCCATTCAAGTCATGTTTGCTCTCTCTTTCAGGGAACCGAGGTTGTTGCAAGCAACTCGAGATCACACACCTGCTTGTTGTCTGGTGTATACATTGGCAACGTGAGGGTACTTGTGCGATTATCGTTCGGAATCGATTCTTCAAGAGAGGTTGCAATGAAGCTGGCCGTTAGATCATCGGATGAAATTGTTAGCGATGTCATTCACGAGATAGTTGCGAGCGGCTAGTTGGAACTGTAAGGAAACTAAATCTTAATTCATTTTTGTTTGTGAGCAAAATTAGGTCACAGGTTTCGGGATGGGCTACGAAAAGGGTCAAATCTTGTATAAAGAGTTTTGAAGTTTGAGGCAAACTCCATTCAGGACATGGGCATCATCGTCATGGGAGCGTTTGTTGAATTAGTTTGAGTCTATATTTGCTCATCCCTGTTTTAATGGTCGACTTTGAGAGTCATTTCCTCATCTTGCTATTCGACGCGTCTCGCTCCATCGTGCTCTTCCCTTCAAGAAAAAATGACTGATATGGTTGTCCTCGTTACTCACTCCGTGTCTATTATATGTGAATGTGATGGTTTTTCTCAAATCGATCTTCCGAGTACCGTTTGCCTTTCTCACCAAAGTCTGCATTTGTTGGTTTGAGAAGCTGTCAAAGTTGAATTAATAGGGTTTTGCTGCCAGTTGAGTTTAGTTGATTGATGAGTGGTTGTGGGCAAGGAATTTAACTTGTTGGATGTCTATTAGCGAATTGTTGTATTTTTTGTGATGTAAAAATGTTTGACAAACATACTTGAATAAATGAATTTTCTTTTTTAGGTTAAATTACAAATTTAGTTGTCTTTTTTTTTTTTTTTTTAATTATTATTATTATTATTATTTAAATTTTAAGGTTTTATCGAATACAAAATTTAAATTTATATATAATTAATTAATTAATTAATTTTAAATTTTTTGAATTATTCAGAAAACTTATTAGCCAAAATTGATTTTATTAGATATGTTTAAAAGTTTTAAAAATGAAATAGTTACAATTTTTAAAGTTTGGATAATTTAATCATAATTTTTAAAGTTTGAATAAATGTTTATTTTGTTTGAAACTTCTATAGTTGCATTTTAGATTTGAAATTCAGGTTATGTCGATTTATCATAATACCTAATCAATCTTAAAATGAAATATGGTTTCAATATTTAAAGCAAAATTTATCTGTATATTATTCCAACATCCTACAAATGATTTCAAAACTTTATAAAATTTAATGTGTAAATAAATAACACTACTAAGTCTTAAGTATTGGCTTTTAACTTCTTCATGTTTGGAGAATTAAAACCCTAGTGTTAACAAAATAGTCTCTAATTTAAACAATTTTTCAGTTATACCCAATAATAACTGAAAAATTGTATTACATTATTATTATCATATAGTAAAAGGAGACAAGAAAGCCATTTTCATCATATATTTGTTTGGAATAATCAATCATGTTTGTGAATGCTCTCAGATGGTCTAATTTGGAGAGAAAACTATGGATTTACATACCAACAATACAATTTGAAGGGTTTCACGATGAGTTTGCATCCATACACTAAACACAGCCCAAGGAAGGCTTTTACACAAAATACACCTCTTCCCTCCTTAATTAACCTTCCTCTGACCTCCAAAAGCCCAAATCTACATACAAGTAATGCAAAAATTAAACATATATACTTTATGAACTTGGGAATAAAAGTAGCTACCAATTATCCGAACTAGATTTTGATTATTGATATGCATAACTATTATCGTTCATCAATCAGCAGAAAGGGTCTCGGACTGTTTTCGATCACCATAAAAGTTTAATTGATTAGATTACAAATTTGTTTTCTTTGGTTTGAAGAAGAAGGTTGAAAATTAGTATCGCCCTCTTTCGAAGTTAAAATTCATCTGACCATAAATTTTTATTTCATGAAATCAGTTCCCAACCTTAAACAGGTGATATAGATATTATATACTTTTTAGCCTGATTTGGACATTTATAGTTAAATATGTAACCGCCCAAGCCTACTGCTAGCAAATATTATCTGCTTTGGTCCGTTACGTATTGTCGTCAGGCTCACGATTTTAAACGCGTCTGCTAAGGAGAGGTTTCCACACCCTTACGAGGAATGCTTCGTTCCCTTCTCCAACCGAGGTGGGATTTTACAGAATACCATGTTAACAAACATACTAACCTTCAGGTTTGAATCCCAACTTCCTGTACATAAAGCACTTCCATCAGCAGACAAACCCAAGCAAGTAATTGGCCCTTCATGTGAGTTGTGAAGTGTTCCCAAGTTCAAAACCATCTGCAATCATCAAAATTAATGATAGGTATCATTTCACCCAAATATATAGCCTGCTAAAGGATCCAGTAATATTTAAAGGAAATTTCTTTTTTAACTTAGGTATGCTACCGAAAGTATTCGACAAGAGGTTCGTCGTCTTCATGGACATATTTTGAACGAGGTGGATGTTCTAGTATTCTTATTGACATTAAAACATGAAATACCTGTGCAAGTAAAGTGTCCCACACATAGCAATCGCCATTTTTGTATCCAGCAAATAAAAGCCTTCCAGATATAGAGAATGCTATGGAGGTTACATGTGGGTTGGTATCATCACTGTGCAGCTGATGGTAAACTTGGAGAACATGCCCAGTTCTGATATCATATAGTCTGCAAGTTCCATCATCAGAACCAGTTCCAAACCGGTTACCATCTGGAAAGAACTTTACTGTATTAACATCTCCGTCATGTCCGTGGAATGTCTGCACTGCTCGACTAGCTACCCGAGTGTCCCAGAGGCGAGCAGTTGCATCACAAGAACCAGAAATAAATGTGTTGGATCCGCTAATAGATACACTAAAACATGCATAAAAACAAAATAGTCAAACAACTACAGAAGTAATATGAATAATCAAATATCCATGTATTCGCATTAGATAATTACAATCATCCATCTTTACAACATAAATCAAATGGGCTCATGGAAGGGAAAACGTAATATAAGCAAGAAAACAAGTTAATGAAACAATTTGCATAGTCATAATGGAACTTTATATCATACCATAATAAGCCCGGACAACGGAATTCCAATGAACTCAATTGTTCATCTCTAAATGAAATTCATAAGGATATTATGAGAATAATACCTTGATACATCTGCTGTATGCCCGGATTGAAATTCGCCTCCAAAAACAGACGTTCGAAGTCCAGTAGTAATATCCCACAATACACAAGTCTGATCCCCAGAACCAGTAATGAGGTGATTATCATCATCTGGAACATATTGACAACAGGAAACATACCCTTTATGCCCGCTAAGAGTTCTAGACACTGGCAGATTGCCATCCCTGTCATTTGGAGAGTTGAGGTTGAAGATAGAACAGACACTGTCGAGACCACCACCCGCTACAGATTGACCAGAAGGCGAGAAAGCACAAGTCATGACCCATGGACAAGGTAGCTTTATGGCATGAGTCTTCTGGCTTGTTAGAGCATTCCACACTATTAAACGTCCATCTTTAGATGCACTGACAATTCGATTCCTCTCCGAAGTCCAATCCAACGAGTACACCTGCAGGAGTTACAGAAATTATTTTCCAACCCCAATGGAGAATCTCAGAGTTAAATTGAAGAGAAACAGAGACTTGATCATTGAATGAAAAACACCGAAGCACAAGAGTAGAAACCATTTTTGATATCTAGGCTCTACACTTCAGGCAATGAGTTGAGTACCATAAAATGACATAAACAATCAGAGTAAGCTATCTCTTGTAGATAGTTTCTCTTCAATCATTTTGCTTGTAGGCATATCCTCCCTACAAGACTATGAAGTAATAAATGAACTAATTAAACAATCGCTACCAAATCAACTACTCTCAACCAGATAATCCAGAAAAAAACACTTTCAATGGTATCATGGTGTAATTCAATCCTAACATTCTTCCAACATATGTTTACACTAAAGTAATGATTTAAGATCTTTTTCACGACACAGTAAGAAGATTTCTACAACAGTCAAACGTTAAAAAAAGAACACGGCTATCCTCGAAGTTATCCACAAAAAGAAAACGTACCTTTCCAGTATGACCCTGCAAAGTCCTACAGCAGACGAGATCCGTAGCTCCGAAACAGACGGGACGCTTCCCCTGAGACCTCGCAAACGCAGCTACTGCAGAATCAACCACCAAAACGGATGAGATCTAAACCGACTACCAACAACATAATCATCAATCAGAAGAGGAAAAAAAACAACACCGCCGAATAAAAAATAGAAGTTACAGAGTGATCAAGAAGCTCACCGTCAGTGTCGAGCAACAAACGCCTCTTCTCTTTCAAGCGCTCTCTGAGAGAGTTGACCATCTCAATGGCCGCCACATGCCGCTCCTTAAGCTCGGAAACAGACATTTTGCTTGAAAACAGAAACTTCAACCAAGAAACGCCATCGACACGCCCAAATCGAGCTTCAATAAAGCCGTAAACATTGAAATGAGAGAGGAAGAAGTGAAATTAAGATGAAATCATCGAGAAATCTAGGGTTTAACTAGGGTTTACATGTACAGGAATGGGCGAAAAGATTGAAGATCGTCTGTGAAGAAGAAGAAGAACAGAGGGAATTTTTGGGCCGATCGAGAGGAAGAGGAAAAGAGACGAAGAAAAGCTGAAAAAACTGAAGATTTTATTTTATTTATTTTATTTTATTTAAATTTTACTGTAAGCCGCCGGGCCCACATTGTCCCACGTGTTGTATTAATAATAGGTGTAAAGCCACCGTGTCATGTGGGACCACCCAGGCTCTAATCTAATAACCCAACTCTATGTTACTATAATTGTGTTCATTTATTAGCCCCAAATATAATTATTATACTTTTTTTTTTTTGTTTAATTAGATCCTTCATTTTTAATTTAATTAAAATCTAATAATTACTTTTTATAATTAGATGAAATTCTAAAAGAAATATTCCTATTGGTCGTACTTTTTAAGATTTTATCCAATCATTATAATTAATTAAACTAAATTTATAATTTAATTTTTTTTAAAAAAATCAACCATTTTAGTCGACCGAGTAGTTTGTTAGATACGTCATTTATTATTCCATATATAAGACTGAAACACTAAATATTTAACCTCTTTTTATAAACCCATTAATATTTCACAACATGACTATATATTGATCGATCTTAATCTTGTTGAGTTATAAACTCGTGTCTACGAGAGTTTGTCTCTCAATTTGCATGGGTGAGAGTGACTTTTCTAGTCGGTTTAGTAAGTCTACTATTCTTTACTTAATAATAGGAAGTTGGGACGACGTGAAATTCCCTCATTTCCTATATACGAGTAAGTACATTAGTTGTTCTCTTCGGTACTAATTCTGAGAGTTTAACAATGGACCCCACCTTTTCACTCTGCTCTAGAGAAATTTAATTTATGATTGGATCATAAATAAATTATTCATCAAAAAATTAGTCGTACTTTACGATTATGCGGCACTCACTTCCTAGCAACAAGTGAGTTAAGCCTATTCGTTCTTGCATCGCTTACGGCCAAGCGACGTATACTCGAGCCTCTGGCCTCGGTTCAAGAAGAAAGTTTCAGAAAACGGGGGCAGAGAGATTTCGAATGAGAGTTTTGAAAGCAAGATTTGAGAAATTGAAATTGTTGTTGTATGGGAATGTAAGAGAAAGGCAACAACGACGACTTACTGCATATAACTATCTGGTAGGGAGAAGTTGACAACTCGTGAATGAAACTATGATTAATTAAAAAGTTTAATTAATTAATTTTGTATTAAGTTCGCGCGGTCTTTCGGCTAGCTAATAATAACATTGATCAATTTAGTTGAAAGAAAAATATATTTAATTTGAACGTTCCAATTAATATTTACTATATTAGATATTAGGTATATAAAAGGAAAATATTTTGAGCTAATCTATTTGTGTAGTCCCTCGATAGAGTGAATTTCCTCTACACACGCTAGTAGCTCCCCAATATATTACTTCTATAGTCCCTTATCCACTCTCAGGACGGGTTTGTTCTACACACAATAGCTAGTGTGTATAATAACCCGCCTTGAGAGGGGACGAGAGACTACACGAGTAGTTGATATCAACTACTCGTGTAGTCTCTCGTCCCCTCTCAAGCGGGTTATTATACACACTAGCTATTTCTCATGCTATCAATTTATGTAATCCCTCGTCCCCTCTCAAGGCAGGTTATTATATATAGAGTGGTAGTTTTTTATATCACCTGTTCGAGTAGTCCCTCATCTCCTATCAAGGCAAGTTATATCCTACACATAGTGACTCCTCAAATGGTTTCGTTCCCGTTACCATCCATCTTATAAGTTCTCGTAGTTCACCTTTGTGCCATGGAGATATATTAGGTTCTAGGACGTTTTAGGTGGATTAGGTCACAACTTGCGTTTCAAGTCGCTCAAGGTGAGCTCTTCGTGGCTAAGCAAAATCTCGGGGTGCACCTAGGTCTCTCATTGCCGTTACGATCCTAGGGTGCTTGGTGTCACAATCGCACTTTTGATGGCAGCAGACTTGCGATTGTGCGGCACTCACTTTCCAACGACAAGTAAGCTAAGCCAATTCGTTCTTGCGTCGCCTACGGCCAAGCAACGTATGCTCGAGCCTCTGGCCTCAGTTTTAAGAGAATGTTTTAGAAAACGAGGGCAGAGAGAGATTTTCGAAAGAGAGATTTTTTAAAGAAACGTTATATAAGCAAGCAAGAGAGAAATAACAACGGCTCACAGTATATAACCTTGGGTAGGGAAAAGCTGACAACTAGTCGTATCCACCTATAGTACATTCTGAGGCATTTCATGTCTGGCAGACCTAGACATGATATTTCTGAAACGTCATACTTCCAAGAAATACAAAAGTAAAACACTAAAATATGAAAAGACATAAAGGGTTTGACTTGTCATGGGCATACGGCCATGGGTAACATGCCTTGGACGAGCATGACCGTGACACTTGGCGTACTGGAAATATATTAACCTAAGTCGTTACATAACACTTGGGTTCCTCTGCTCTAAACTTACCCTAGTTCATGCATTAACCTAAGTATTCTATCGATCACCTAGTGTACAGAAATCATGGTCTAAAATTTCATGCATGTTTAATAAAGAGATATTCCTATCAATCAAGTAAGCATAGATAATACAAACATACATTAGCCTGAATGTAGCATACAATTCAAACATGCTCAACGGGGAGATAACGTCCATCTAGCCCCCAGAGCGCATATCACAGTTTTCCTATCCTCCATGTTGTTGGATCGGTATGGCAACCCTAGAGGGGGTGAATAGGGTTTTAACGATAAAAGGGTTTAAATGTGATTAATTAATTAATTTATTTTTTATGATGAAACTTTTTACAAATAAGTAGGAGATGATAATTACTAGAACAAAATAATTCAAGTCAAAACAATAATCAAGTAGAACATGCAATAAATCACAATAATAATTTTGAAATTAAATAGGAAAGAGTTAGAGAAAATGACACCGTAATTTTATAGTGCTTCGGTCAAACTCGACCTACTCCACTCCCCTAGCGCCTCTTGGGAATTTGAATAAAGAACTTTCTCGACTCTTTCCACGGATCAGAGCCAACCCGCTACACCGCTCTTTTTACGAGTTCAAGAGCAAACTCAATCCTTTCCACGACGCAGGATCAAACCGGTACAAGTATTTGAGTTTGATAACAACACACCACAACTCTCTCAAAGAGTAGATTTACAATTTGGGACACTCACAACTATTTCCTCACAATACAATAATAATCCCTCTCAAGAATAAGATCAAGAGAAAATTTTCTAAATTCATTTATTTAAAATTTTTAATATAATAATAATAAAAAGTTATGTGAGCAACGGTCAAACGAAAATTCAAATTTATTATAAATATAATAATATAATAATAATAAAAATTATGTGAGTAACTACCAAAATTTTAAAATATAATAATATAATAATATAATATAGTAATAATAAAAATCGATGTGAATAACGGTTAGATTCAAATTTATATTTTATAAAAATAATTTTATTTAGAAATATAATAATAAGAAAAACTCCACCATTTGTTACTCTTCCAACATTATAAATGTCATATTTTGATATATTTTGATTTGTCCATCATTTTGATTTTGCTGCCACATCATCACGTCGAGTATGTTGTCTCGACTCTAATTTCTTCGTTTTAGCTCTGATTTGAGTAATTGAAAAGTCGTTGTAATCGTTATTCCCGACCTTATACTGTAGACCGTTCAAAAAAATGAAAATAGTTAATAATTAAAAGTAGGTTTGTTATCATCAAAACATCAATTAATTAAAGTAAGATCAGGGCCAATAAGCCAACACATGTGAGATCTCACATCGGTTGGAGAGGGGAACAAAGCATTTCTTGTAAGGGTGTGGAAACTTCTCCCTAACAGACGCGTTTAAAAGTTGTGAGGCTGACGCCGATACGTAGTAACGGACCAAAGCGGACAATATCTACTAGCGGTGAACTTGGGCTATTACACTACATTCTAGTGCAACGGAAACATTTAATAAACATATCATAGTAAGAAAATGGAAGATCATGATAATGTTTCATGATATGATACGTGCATGATATGACATGATATGTTGGGAGACACAATATGCTTATGATATGTTAGGAAACACGATATGCTTATGATGTGACACATGTGAAATGATAAGATGTATGATATGAATGACATACAATAAGATGCTTCGACATGATGCACAACTTTAGGGAAATGGAAGGGGTTGTTTTACATGATAATGAATGAAATGTTGGGACCTCATGCATCATTGTGTGTTCATGCACTTTTACAATGGTTCGGACGCGTACATTACGATGCAGGAAAACAATCATTATGTTTATATCGTAATGCTGCGACGATCACTATAGCTAATGGGTGTCTGACATCAACAACTCCAAAGAATGCTCGTTCGACCATGACAGTGGCTCAGGAGGTGTGCGAACCGACTAGTGAGTCCATACTCGCACGTGTGCACCATGTGTAGAACAATAAATACACATTCAATTAACCCATCCGGGATAGCCACGTAAGGAAATATAGAATGATATGATAGATCCCACTCATGATTCTATGTGTTTCTTAAAATACTAAAGCCACGTGCTACTTATATTTCAGGTTAGGCAAAACACTCTTATACAACTGACGATAACATTAGAATTCAAGACCATGACACATGCATAGGGTAGTTGTATTTATTTTCTTAGAATTTGGTAAGAATAGGGCGTTTTTAATTTTAATGTTCATTTAGTAATTCGTTATTTCTTTTTAAAAACGTTTTCAAACACATAAGTCCATGATAGTGCTTTAAGATGAAATTTAAACGCTTATTTCTACACAAAATGATTATGTTATGATGATGGTAGCGATTTTAGGTAAGGAGAAATCTAGGGTCATTACACACCGCTTGATATGTGATCTAATTTAGAAGTATTCCAAAAAAGACAAACAAATAAATAATTTCATGTAATACAAAGCTAATAATAATCAATTTATGGTGGGAGTTTGAGTGATGGATGTTTACGAACCAACTGAACATGATATGAAGTCGAAGACAAGAAGAAGAAGACATCTTACTTCTTGAGGGCCAAAGACTTTTGAGGCATGAAGCTATCGAGATTCGTTGACCTTGACATGATCTGACATGATCTAACGAATAATAATTTAGCATGACATAGAGAGAGTATGCCGACTATTTGAACCAACGAGTAATAATTTAGCATGAACATAGAGAGTATGTCAACTATCTGAACTAACGAGTAATAATTTAGCATGAACATAGAGAGTATGTCAACTATCTGAACTAACGAGTAATAATTTAGCATGACATAGAGAGTATACCGACTATATGAACTAATGAGTAGTAATTTAGCATAACATCAAGAGTATGCCGACTATATGAACTAACAAGTAATGAGTAATAATTTAGCATGACATAGAGAACAGGCCGACTATCAGAACTAATGAGTAATAATAATTTAGCACGATATAGAGAGCATGCCGACTATCTGAACCAACGAGTAATAATTTAGCATGACATAGAGAATATGTCGACTATCTGAACTAACGAGTAACAATTTAGCATGACATAGAGAGTATGCCGACTATATGAACTAACAAGTAATGCTTTAGCATGACATAGAGAATAGGCCGACTATCGGAATTAATGAGTAATAATTTAGCACGACATAGAGAGTATGCCGACTATCTGAACTAATGAGTAATAATTTAGCACGACACAAAGAGTAGGCCGACTATCTGAACTTATATAGGACATTCTTTATACAAAAAGCTCATTTCTTATGTTTGTAGGCATCCATTAACACCAAAACAACAGCAAAAACACAAGGGAGATCATAGATATACACCGCGCTGCCTCCTATTAAATCTTTGAAAACTTATAAGGAAGAAATATTTTAGTATAAAATAATCTGACCTCTAGGAACTGGCTTCTCTTACAGCAATGAGATTTTTATCTCTTTCTTGATTCCCTGTCATCTATACCGCATGCTTTGATGGAAGTTTACTCGGTACGTCTAGTCGTGAAGGCTGGCTGTCTTTGTCTCGCACCGATCGAAGCTCCTGGAAATTGAGAAGGAAGAGACGTTACAATCCCTCGTTATTGAATCTACTAGATATTTGGTGAGATTCTACGTAGGTTGGAGAGGAGAACGAAGCATTTTATATAGGGGTGTGGAAACCTCTCCCTAGCAAACACGTCTTTAAAACCTTGAGGGCCCGAAAAGGACAATATCTACTAGCGGTGGGCTTGAGTTGTTACATATTTTACAATGGAGATGACGAGAATGGGATAATTTGTTCAAATATTTCAAGCATTTCCTTCATTGGGTTTATGGCAAACTTTGGAAATCAGGGGGGAAATAGAACAACAGCAGATGAAGATGAACTAGAATGAAGATCAGCTAATCTTGAGTCAAATAATTCAAAGAGCATGGTGAACAACAGCGCTTACCGAACGATAAGGAAAGTCATCTGCCTCTAGCATGTGAACGATTTGCCCCATCTTTGGCCTTTTATTGGCATCCAAGTCAATGCAGCGTAGACAAACAAGCAACAGTCGCTTTAGAGCTCTTGGAGAGGGTGGAATCTCAATCAATGGATCCACAACCTCTTCGCCACGTCGATTCGCCACCATTCCTTTAAACCAGTCCACCAAGTTCATCTAGAAACACACCCATTGTAAATTAAATTGGATAACTTAAATGTGTATGAAACCAGTGAGGTACTTGGCTTAACAGTCTTACCTCTCCTGGGGGCCTGGAATAGTCGATTGGGCTTCGACCGGTAATGATCTCCATAAGTAGAACCCCGAAACTGTATACGTCGCTTCCCTCGTTTAGCATGCCTGTACTTGCATACTCAGGGGACACATATCTATAGCATGACAAAGTACCTTAGCAAACCAGAATGACTAAGGTTGCAAAATTGGATAGAATGTTGTTAGTAACGTAGAAACATACCCGAACGTCCCCATTACTCGAGTAGTTACGTAGGTGGCTTCGGGTTGTAAGAGTTTTGCAAGTCCAAAATCGGACACCTTTGCATTCCATTTTCTATCTAAAAGAATGTTGCTGGATTTTACATCACGGTGCACGACTTTAGGTTCTAAACCTTCATGCAAATAGGCCAAGCTGTGTTTCAAATAAGGCCAGGCAATCAGCAACAAAATATTAAAAACACAACTAAAACATATTTACTGCCAACTTCCTATAAAAACAGAAGGTATAAAAACAGAAGGGACATGTGTAACAGTTCAAGCCCACGGGTACATGTGTAATAGTTCAAGCCCACCGCTAACAGATATGGTCCTATTTGGGCTTTTCCTTATGGGTTTCCCTCAAGGTTTTAAAACGCGTTTGCTAGGGAGAGGTTTCCACACTCTTACCAGGAATGTTTCGTTTCCCTTTCAACTAATGTGGGATCTCACAATCCACCTCTTTTAGGGGCCCAAGGTCTTCTCTAGCACGTAGCCCAGTGTCTAACTCAGATACCATTTGTAACAACCTAAACCTATCGCTAGCAGATATGGTCATTTTTAGACTTTCTCTTCTAAGCTTCCTCTCAAGGTTTTAAACCGCGTTTGCTACTAGGGAGAGGTTTCCACATTCACAAGGAATGCGTTCCCCCCTCCAACCGATATGAGATCTCACATGTTACATGAACAAAGTAAGAGAAGGAATTCTCATGTAAAGAACAAGTATTGAACAAGTTACCCTTTTGCTGTCCCAAGAGCAATCTTCATCCTAATATCCCATGTTAGAGGGCTAACAGGCCCCACATCACCATGTAGCCATTGCTCCAAGTTGCCATTATCAATATATTCAAACACGAGCATCCTAAAATTGCACAAAATCCCATTGTTAAGTTTACTACAATAAACTCCAACAAGGTTCATGTGTTAAATTATAATATACCTCTGTGCTCCTTCTGCACAGAAACCTATCAGACCCACCAAGTTCTTGTGCCTTACTTTTCCAATGGCCTCTACTTCAACCTTGAACTCTTTCTCTGCCTGACCCCTGTAACAAAATTATGAAAACAGATAAATTCATTTCTTTTTATCACGAGATGTGTGCCAAATGTATTATAGCAGAGGTCATGGACATAATAGAGAATGTCCCAAATTAAAAACAACCAAATCCTTCCTGGTTATTCTTTCTTAGTCTGTGATGAGCCAAGAATGAAGAAATGAAAAGAACCGGTAGCGGTTTTAAGGAAGACTACCGAGCTGATAAGCGCCTATAAATAAATAACAAGGCTTCCAATGCTAAAGAACAGATTTCACATTCCTACAGATCGGTTCAAGCCATGGTGATTTTCTACCTAAGATTAAAAATCCTACGAATTACCTTAGCAACCAAATGTAGTCCGGTTAGGACTCCATGAAGCCTAAGCTAAACCAAATACGTACAGAAAACAACAGAAAAGTCAAAATATTAACTTTAATTAAGGCAAGCACCACACCATCTAGTTGGCCATATCAGTTTCTGAGAGAGAATCTACACTGAACCCAGGAAAGAAAAAGGGAAAAAAGCTAATAATTACAGGGTAAGGTAAGGACATGTGATTTGAAGTTAAAGAAATGTGTCGATAACGTATCAGAACTCACTAAAGCAGTAAAGAACAAAATGACAGTTTGGCTTTTACGTAATGCTGAGCAACAAAAAACCCACAACCGACATAGTACCACTAAGTTCGGATCATTGTTTCATCGGTCAAAACTAAAATTTCATGGGGAATTTGGAAAACAAAAAAAAAAAAAAATGAAGAAGATTAAACATAAACCCAGTAGCAGAATCGGAAATAAAATAATCAGAACAGAGTAAAATTCAACGCGGATTTCCCAGAAAAAGTGTAAAATAATCGATATGAAATGATTGAATTTGTCTGTATAATCCACTGTCCACCCACCAAGATGCTGCTAATAAAAAATTATGAAATACAAAAGTGACGTGCAATTCTTCCTTTTCTAATGGATTATAGTGCACATAATGACCAAAACAGTGCAGGATTTTTCTGAAATGGCAAGTACTTTACAGCGAATGTTATGATTCATTTCACTTACTTGTTGTTAAGAAGACTCTTCACGGCGACGACGGAGCCGTCCGGCGAAACTCCTCTGTACACGATACCGTACCCTCCTTCTCCGATCACATTCTCTTCCAGAAATCCATCGGTGGCCATTTCCAGTTCCTTCAAGCTGTACCACCGTCCCCATCCTAAGTTCTGATCCTCCACCGACACGTCGCTCCGACCGCCTCCGGATACGTCGCTCTCTTGACTCTTTTTACCTACTCCACTTTCGAACTCGATCTCCATCTTTTTCTCAACCCTAACCACTTCCCCTTTCTCGCAATCCGCAGTCGGATCGGACTCTTTGATCTCGGCTATCTCCTTGGAGACCAAAGGAATCAATCCGGAGCTGTGCTTCACCCGCATTTTGTGCTTCCTCGAGTCCCGATTTCTGCGGAAACAGAGGAAGATCAAAGCACAAGCCGCAATCACACACGCAACGATTACACCGATTGCAGCATAGATTTTCAAGTTAGATAGAGAAGTTGTAGAAGAACTGGAGGAAGATTCGTCAGCGGGGTGAATCTCCGTCGAATTGCTACCGGAAACCGCCATTGTTTCCGGCGAAAGGAGAAGAAACGGAAACAAACAGAGAAAGAAGATATTGTTGGTGGTTTTCTGGGATTATGAGAAATTTTGCAGGAAACGCTTTGGAGAAGAACGGAGTTGAGAGATTTCTGGGTGACGGAAGAAATGGGGTTTCAACGGATACAAAGTTGAAAAAGACAGTGAAAAAGGGAAGGAAAAAGAGAAGAACGTTGTTGAGTATTGGGGTATGGGAAAGTGGATTATTACGGAATTGCCACTGTATAGTGACGGTAACAACAGCCATTAGAATAACCCCTGGTAACTCGCTTCCAGAAAACAATTTTTTAATTAATTAATTACTCATCTAGAAATTTTTATTTACATTTTTAACTTTATTCGATTTAAATTTTAATTTAACCATAAATAAATTAATTCGTAAAAAAATTAATTTGGATTTGGATTCGGGTTATTTTATTAAATTTTTATTAACGTTTATTTTATTTTCAAATATGTTTTTTTTAAGAGTACCATTAACGCTCTTCCTTTTATAAAAAAAGTTTAAATTTTTTCAAGTATCTGACAAACATCGTCTCATAAGTTATCTCTAAACTTTTTAATATTAGAGTAATCCTCACAGTGATACGAACGTAAACCCAATTTTAAATTTTTTTAAAAATATTTAAATATATTTTTTATCCAAAATTAATGGTGGTTTTTTTAGTTTTAGTTTTTTTAGTTGACGACTATTATTAAAATATTTTATAGTTAGAAATATTTTTTTAGACGAAAAAATAAATAATTAAAGTTTGTTTCCTATCTCCAACTTCTTATTAAAATGATAATGATGGTTACAATATATCCATCATTAGTAAAGATTATTGTAACGAGATTACTATCGTTAGGTTTTCATTCATATATTATATACTTTATATTAAACTCGAATCATTTAATATTATTAAGCTTATATTTATCCTCTTTACTTATTTAACTAATTATTTTTTAATTATAGATCGTTAATATTTGATAACAATATAAATCATTAACAACATATAACCAAACAAATAGAAGCCATAATTATCGTAAGATGATTGATCAAATGTTATGTTCACTTTAATGTGAAAATCAAGCTAATATAGTCAGTAGAAGTATTCGTGGATCCGGTTGGATCGGGCTAGAACATTTGTTTTGACCTAACTTTAGATCGCAAAATTTTCAACCCAACCCAACCGTAAATTTTTTGGATGCAGGTTGTTCAAATTATTTATTTAAATTTTTTATTTTTCGTAAAAATAAAATATTTATTTACTCCTTTTCAAGCCTGTAATTTAAATTTAGATGTAAAAATAGAATAAATAATAAAAAAATACAAATATATATACATTATTTAAAAGAATAATAATGATATTTATTTTTTGATTTAAAAAATATAATATTAGTTAAATGTTCTATTAATTAAAACGTGATGTCTATTGCGGCATGCCCATTTCAAACCCCATCAAAACTAATAAGGGCATTCCATCCTGGGTAAGCTGTGCTTAAATAGACATTTACTATTCTTGTTGTGTCAACTACGGGAGTGTATGATTCGTTACCAAAATCATGTTCATATTTGATAGCGCTTGAGGGGATGTGATTTCTTTTAAATTATTTTCAACGCATTTGATCGCTCACGTTTTTTGAAATATTTTTTTTGAAACGTGACCCAAAACTCGATCATATGTCAAGATTGTCTGCAATGTTCCGACTTCTGTATGACTGACTTGTTCGTCAAATTAGAATAAGTGTCGCACAGTCGCTATCCCGCTACCCACAAGAGTTCAATTGTAATAACTGGATAGATTTCGTATGTTGTCCAACTTCATTTGAAATTTGCTTTCGAACTACGTACGTGGGCACATCTCGATAACTAGACACATTTTAAAAATACGCTAATTTGGTAATATATAAACCAAAATCAATCATATTTAAAATTGGTATAAAAAAGGTATTTTTAAAATACAATAAATTTAGTATATTTAATATCCATAGAATTTGGAGTGGGAGAAAGGGAAGGGTAGAACGCGTAAATTTAATGAAAATCACGAGCAATTTGGGAGTTCACACCCAACAATACATCGTATGTTTAATGCTATTTTTCGAATTCTTTTTCAAAATGCGCCAATTTATTTTTTATTTTTTATTTTTTTTTTGTAATTTTGAAATATCATCGACCCTATCTCACTTCATCTCAAAATATCCGAGAGATAGAGTGATATGAACGACGACCAAGGAATTTTCATACCTCAAGGTCTAATTACAAGGACGAGAGCCAAGAAGCTACAACAAGCCTTGTACACTTATATTCAAGCTACAGTGAACTCATCAAAGAAAATTCTAGAAGACGTTGGAGACCTCCCTTATATGTTGAGCAAAGTTGAACTCAGCTGAATTTATGGAACTAGTACAAGGAGGACTAATAAGCACATTTCAGCACTATTTAATTATAAGCTAGTTTCTAATATAAGAGTTAAGGTTATAATGTAACGGAGCAACGGTACGATATTTCTCATTTGCTACCCAATCTAAGCTTGGCTGAGAATTTCTATTTTTAAGCTTTGTTGAGAGCTAATATTTTTCTTTTTAAATTCTTGCGTTTAGAAGGTGCATGCTAAATCATTCAAGTGGTATTGATCAAATCTCTTGTGGAGTGATTCGAATCACGAGTTTTCTTTACTCTTGATTACGATCATCAAGGTAATCCGTTCCATGGGTTGATTCCATATCATAGCGAGTTTAGCAACCTTTTAGAAGCTTGATAAAGCTAGAAAATTGATGGTTGTCTAGAGATAGCCTTTGAACGATGTGTAGTATTTAGCTACAAAATTAAGATTAAGTTAGAATCGGTAAATAGTTTACTTATTAACGATATTTTTAAATTGAGCATAAACGAGGAGGTTGATGGCAAATGCATATTGGAGCTATGCTGCTATACAGGAGCATGTATGTATCAATCTGTGGCTCAAGTCGATCGAGAAGTGAGAGATTGTATATTGGTATAAGAACACTATAGGCTATGTAAGACTTTTTCTAGATATATGGCGGTCGAGTTCCTTCTATCTCAACTCAAGAATGCCTTGTCACGTCCAAGTAAGTGAGGAAGAACATGAAGTAGCAACCTTATGATTTATGCGTCCACGAATTTTAAATAGATGTTGTGGGTTGATTTTCAAAAAACCCATGAAGATGGTTGATGTCAAGAGAACAAAGAAAAACATAACCGAAGCTCGTTGAACAAGTGAAGGATCATAACACCATGAACAAATGATGCCACTAATCGACGCAAAGACAAAGGGAATTTCAGGCTTAGGATTGTCACGAGAAAGAGTGCCTAAAAGGATAGTGTCCCTAAATCTCGATGGAAGCTACAAGGACCGTAGAAGAATTTGCATGACTCGTTCGTTGCAGTCTTACAAAGGCCTAGGTTAATAAGGTTGATTAGGTCAAAATTCAGGTGCTAGGATGTAATGCATCCATAACTCGGTACAAGGCTACTTAGAAAGTGAAAGAGAACTTGATCAAAATTCTTTGGAGTCTTGGTGATGATTGGCGCGAAGATGGTTATATGAAACACCATAGTTAGGGGACAAGGGTCGTGTTGGCTGGTATTGATGTCGGTACTGACACAACATGCTGTGGCACTACATAGGAGTGCAATATATAAAAGAATCTATATTAAATTAGAGGGTTAAAAAGATTAAAGGTTAAACTACCGATTTAGTTCTTAAATATTTATTATTTACATTTTATTTCGTCTCCTATCTTTTAAAAAGTGTCTAGTAAATTTTAAAATTTTTAATATATTATTTTTAGAATTTAATTAAGAATTTAAAAAATTTCTAAAAAAATGAGGAAAGCTATGGTAGAAAATTTGAGAGCAAATAGATAATTTGGTTCATACAACGAAACGTTTTTTTAATTTTTTTTTTATAAAAGATAAAAAAGTGTTAATGTTATTTTAAAAATTTATTTATTTTAACTTATTTTATTAAAAAAATATGAATTTTTTCTAGAGCAATTTTTAATTTCTTAATTTAAATTTAAGTGTATTATTGAAACTTTTAAAAATTTAAGAATATTTATTTATATAAATACAAAGTTTAGACGTATTTTTATTAATTTAGCAAATGTTTTGGTCGTCTCATGGATTTGGAGATTATAGCCACTGGAGCGACCAATACGACAATAGCCCAATGACCATTTCGGCCCGCACAACAAAAAAAATTAAAGCATCCCCAAGAATTTGGCTTAGGAGAATCAAATACAGAAAACTCTATAAAAAAACGAGCTAAGTAAGTGTGAAAATTTTGAGTATGGAAAAACCTTGAGTAGGATGCTTCGACTCAGCCCGACCACATGCAATGAAAATACTTTATTGAAACGTTGGAAGGAATGAAAAATTCTCGAGAATAATTGGATCAAGTTTAAAGGTTATAGGGATGTGGTCGATGATTGATAAAATGTTATTCCAACTTAGAGGTTCGATATTTTCAAGAACATGGTGGTTAATTGTTTAAGAAGTCTTGCTGAGTTGAACAACGAAAAGATGAACGATTATATCAAAAGGACGATTGATAGAAAGGTGATGGAGATTGGAGATCTCGAAGGGATCCCTCCCTCCCTTTTATTCGAAATTTGAAAGAGATCTTAATTTTCTTTTAGACCGAGGAAAGTTCATATTCAAGTAACAGCGTAAAAGATCTCGACCATTAAAAAAAAAAAAAAACAACGGAAGCTAATTATATAACTCCCCAAAATCATCCAATTATCCATTTCCCTTTCAATGGGAGGTTCCATATCTAGAACAATCTCCATTCTTCATCTTCTTTCCAATTGATTTTCCAGCGTTGATTCCGTAAGGAAACTGTAAATTTCATCAGCGAATTGCAAGGCCTATCCATTCTTTCGTGAGGGAACTGTAAATTCCACCACCGATTCGCAAGGAAATGACCGCCGGACCTTCGAAGAAGAGGCAGCGGGTTCAACACTCCGCCTGCACCAGCCGCCACTCCTCCGTCATCCCTACCATCGACTGCTCCTCCTTACCAGATAAATCCTCCACAGAAGTCTCTAAAAAGCCCCTTAATCTCTACCGTAATTCATCGTTTTCCTCCATCGACGCCTTCAACGACGCCTCCACTGCCGATATTCTCCTCCGTCTGTATTTAGAGGTTACTCCTTTCGATTCGTCTGATTCCGAGTTCCTTGCGTCTTCCGACATCCAGATTTATCTCCATTCGCATGTTCTTCGCCGATCGAAGTACTTTTCTGCTCTGTTATCCGATCGATGGCAGCCACAGAAGGATGATGATTCCAGTCCTTTGAGATTAGGTTTTGGTGTCCCGGCGGCGCATGGCTCCATGGATAACCATTTGGCTGTTCTTGAGCTTCTTTATGTCGATGATATGACGGAGGCTATAGATAGCGCGAAGACGGCGTTGGATCTCCTCCCCGTCGCGCTTAAATTTCTTTTCGAGGATTGCGTGAAGTCCTGCGTTCGATTCCTCGAGGCCGTGCCGTGGACCGACGAGGAGGAGAAGAGAGTGATGAATTTGATACCATTTCTGCAGGAGGAGGAATCGAGAGAGCTTCTTTCTAGGGTTTCGCCTGGCCGGAATGATTCTTGCGAGGAAATGTTGCAAGGACTGATCTTAGCAGCCATTCATAATTATCCCAATATGGCTTTCGTGAAGGCATTTGTGGCGAAGCTTTTGAAGGATTTTTCATCGAAGGAGTCGGCGAAGAGAGTGCTGAAGCGGGCATTCGAGACGAGCTTGAAGGTTGTGAAGGAATCATTGGAGGAATATTCGAGCCCGAATTTTAGAGGAGATCATAACGAGACGGAGGCCATTCAGAGGCTGAATTTGCATACTGCCATGACTAATGCTAAGCATTTGTCGTGGCTGGTTGAGAGGATGATTGAATTGAGGGTGGCGGATGTTGCTGTGGTTGAATGGAGTGAACAGGCTTCTTTTACTGCAGATTTACAGAGAGCGTTTCGGGACGATGCGTGGCGGGGCATTGTGCCGGGGTTTCCTTCAGTTCTTCTGCGGTGTACCTCGAAGCTTGCCAATGCGGTTGCTGCTGGTACCATTTTGGCCACTAAACAGGTATCAACCATCTTGCACAATCTTTCCAACTTCTCATCAGTTTATGGTAATGTGCTGTCCGTTTGATTTTTTGAAAGATGGCAAAGGTCTCTTTTGGTGTTAATCTGATTATAGCTTTACTTTTTGAATTTACTTTTTGAACTTCCCCTCAAGGTTTTTAGCAAGGTTTTTAAACCCTTCTGCAAGCGACAGGTTTTCATGTTCTCCTCCCACCCAACGTGCGATCTTACAATCCACTTTCCTTTGGGGTGGGATCTTACCGTCCACTTTCCTTTGGAGCCAGCGTCTTCATTTTGTTCTCCAATTGATGTGGGACCCCCAATCCACACTTCCTCGTTGTCCACCTCCCTTCGGGGCTCCGCCTCTTCGCTGGCACCTTGTGTCCACCTCCCTTGGGGGCTCTGCCTCTCCGCTGGCACCTCGTGTCCACCTCCCTTGGGGGCTCCGCCTCTTCGCTGGCACATCACCTGGTGTTCGGGTTTGATACCGTTAGTAATGCCCCAAGTTTACAACTAGCCGATATTGTCCTCTTTGGGCTTTTCCTTACGAGCCACCCCTCTTTAGGCTTTTCCTTACGAGCCTCCCCTCTTTGGGCTTTCCCTTACGAGCCTCCCCTCTTTGGGCTTTCCCTTCTCTTTTGAGCTTTCCCTAAGGTTTTTAAAATGCCTATCTAGGAAAGGTTTTCACACACTCTTATGCTTCATTTTCATTTTCCTCTCCAACATGGGATCTTACAAGTTATTAATAACATAGTTAGCAAATTTGGTCTAATTTTCTAATGGGGGATCATGGTTTGCTTGAGATTTCTTGCTTGTTTACATTGGGAAGGTACGAGAGTAATGAGTTAGTCCAAAGGCATTTTTGATGAAAAGACGAAGCCCCTTTTTCTTTCTTGCTTGCTTTTGTAATGAGAAACGAAATTCTTAATGTAGCTGTTTGGGCGTGTGGATTGATTAGAAAACTGCTTACTTTATACTTAGTTTTCACTTGGGGTTCTAACATTTCAGGTTAGAAAGAAGCTGGTCAAGCATTGGCTTCCAGTTCTGCTTGTCAGCAAAGACCACTCCCCCTTGCTTTCCGGCAACAAGAATCTGTGTATGGAGCTGGAGGAAACATTCCTAAGAATCATTTCCACGCTTCCTTTGTCTGATGCACAGGAGTTGTTGCAGCAGTGTCTTAGCTTCACTAGAAATGTTGATGATTGCCCTCACCTATTCAAAGCATTTAACACGTGGTTTCGACGCGCAATGCATCCACCACAGCCAGAGAAACTTTGATAAGAAAGGAAACGGCGACTTTGTACTGTGAGTCGTGATTTCCCATCTCTTTAGTATTTTGTGCATATAGGAAGTGGAAACTTAAACTTTGTATATAAACCCAGAAAGGTTTCCCTCTGCAACTGAAATGGTCTCCTTGGATGCTCTTGGTGTACCTTTTCTCATAAGCACGATGTTTCTTTTGTTTTTTTGGCTGCAGTTGTGATGTAAATTAGGTTAAGAAGCTTATAGTTATCTAAATCTATTGGCAACTCATCTTTTTCCTTCTCTTTGTTTGTTTTGTTTTCTTTTGAGTTTTTGGGCAATAATTTCAGACCAGAGTTGTTGGAGAAATGTTAATTCAAGTAAAATGTAAGTTGAATGATAGAAGGGCTGTAGGCAGTGTAAACTTGGGCGGGCGGGCGGGCGGGCGGGAGTTCTAGTTTAACCTTACTCTTTGGACAATGTCATAAAGAGAACCCCTCAAGAGGTTAATATTGGTTTGACTTATGGGAGGCTTGTTAGGTATCCTATTATAATCTAACCTATCTGAAAAATGGTAATGTAATCGGTGGCAACAACACACTGAAATTTCAATTCAAGGCCGCATAGTTGCATGCATGTTATTGAACAAAATCCATAGCAATAAAGAGATGCCCTATAACAATTCAATCTCTCAGCATATCCAGAAAAGGTGGCCGCGTTGCATTAACAATGATCAAAACTTAAAAGCAGTTGTCTAGACAGTTCTTCCTTGTTTTAAAGGTATCTTACAAAGATTAATAGGAAAGATGAAAAACCTCGCAAGTCTTACAAGGTGTCCTCTCAGCTACCAGTCATTGAACTGTATTGTCGATTCAAATTTGTCTTCCCGGTCTTTATGTCACAAAGGTGTTGCAAATCCTATAAGATAAGGTATAATGATGAAGTTAGGATATGAAATCATGCTATACAAGATATTTATGAGTATGGATGACCATTCAAGATGAAAGTTATGGATTATCATTTATCTTAGTGTATTTCATAACAGAGTCAATTTTGCATTTAGTTCTCCATGTTTTATGCATAAGCTTATATGGACTCTTTCTGGACATATGATTTTGGTTTTTGAAATTGGGCGAACATCTCAAAACTCAAAAGAATTCTTCTAATAAGAAACTAAACAAAGAAGTTATTAGTAAACACGAACCATCTTACTTTTCATAAACAAAAAGATAAGAACAAAATCGTTCTCAGACTAGGGTTGAGAGTTCAAGGCAATCAAAATTCAAAGCACATTGCATATTCTGTACAGATAAGAAGGCCATTGCAGAACTTCTTCCACTTCCTTCAAGAGATAAAATTGGGAAAGAGCAACAATAGTGCAAAATTTCCTGATAGAAGTGTTGCAGGACAACGAGAACATAACAGAGAGTTAACAAAACAAGATCCGAAATCATACGAACAAAAATCCTCTCCGTATCGCCGAAGGATATGCACATAACCATAAGAACAGTTTATATAGAGAAACGGCGAATAAAAAACCTTCAGAAAGCCAGCTCCAGCAATGCGAGTCGACGGCAATTTTGGACTTCAACCGAGCTGAGGCGACGGCGCTATGGAGTGGCATCAGAGACTCCACAGTAGCCAAAGACGAAACAATCCTGGAGTAAAATAGAGTACGACCGATGAAAAATGGAAGCAAATCAAGTATTTTCAAGATCCGAAAAAGTTCAAATACAGTAAATTAACAGATCGCAAAGAAATTCCAGCACGTAAACGACTGAATGAAATTGCAAAATTTGAAGTAAAAGTACCTGGAAACGGAAGTGAGGCCCCTAGAGGAAGAAGAACCAGGCATTGGATTTAAGGTTTTGCGAACGAGTGTTCTGGTCCGTCCGGTCACGAACCTTGCACCCGTCGCCGTGAGAACTGATCGGCAAACGGAAGCCATTTCTGGTCTTCTGGAGTAGGCGGAACGCAGGTTTTTCTCTACACACCGTCTTGGGAACTGACTTTATTACGGGAAAATTTTTTCTGCTTATATATATATATATATGTTAAACTATAAAGTTTTTAGCGGGCGTAATTATTTTGTGTTTGGAGTTAAATAATCTATTTTATTATGAAATTATCATGTTTTTAATTATTTTAATTATTCAGTTTATTATATACATTTTCCAAAATATAATTAACCTCAATATTTAAAATATTTTATTGAAATTTCAATAAAAATATTCATAAATATCGACGTCAACAAATAATTGATGAAAAATTATAAAATAAAAAATAGAAAAAAATAAAGTAATAAATAAATATTTTACACTTTCTAAATATGTTATCCTTAGCCGTCTGCTATTTTTATGGGCCAGGTTGGTCATAAGTTTGGGCTATTTTTATATTTCTGCCAGAATAAAGCCCATATATAAAGCCCATATAAAAGCCCATGACCAGGCCGAAGCCCAAGAAGCGGCGTTTTATCGACGGGAAATCGGAACGATTCAAGGACTCGGTGATCACATAGATCAGTCTCTGCAGAAACATTTCGGAATCCCTCCCCTGTGAGTAGCGGTGGAAAACATTACTTAGACAGAGCCAACGTTTGCGATGGCTGCGATCTTAGCTCGCAAATCTCTTCTTGCTCTTCGTGCTCGTCAGTTTGTAAGCAATCTTCTCTTCTTTGCCCTAATTTTTCTAATCTTCCGCCCGCTCCCCCCCCTTTTGCCGGTGATAGACTTGTAAGAGCTAATTGCCTGAATATGGACGACGTTGTGCTTTTATTTTGTTTTGAGCTTTCTGGCGTTTGCAATTGAATCGTGGTTTTCTGGGTGGCAATTTGTTTGTTTTAGTTTAGATATTCGAATCGTTGAACGGATGGGGTATTTTATTGTATTTTTTTTTTTTTGCGCAATCTTGCCGAACATACAATTATGGCCATTGGGAATTTTATCTGTTCCGTACGGTTTGTGTTTCATTGCTAATTCAATAGGAACAAACATTTCGATACGGAAATGAGACTGTCTGTCGTTTCTTTCCCCTAACAAGGAAGGATTTGTAATTTTAATGTCCCATTTGGAGGGAGATTATGTGTAGAAAGAGGAACTTGAAGGTACTAACTACTGGCCGACCTTTGATGGTTAGGCTGTTTATGCAATGCAATTTCCTGAACTTTTCTGGAAAAATGTAGGCTATTTTCTAGATAGGTCGCCAAGATCTGTGGATGGTTTCCGAAATTTTGGGGGTGATGTTTAAGATATCTTGTATGTTCTTTCCTTGAATTATATTAATGTATTTGCGGTTGGGAAAACTAAAGGAGATTGGCATTATGGGGTTGTGTGGCTTATTTTGCTTGTAACTAGATTACCTGTTATTTATCCCCTAAGCTTTATTATTTATCTATTTCTATGTTGGGATGGGAGGGTTCTGTTCAATTTTCACCTTTGAAGGTCTTTTAGTGTTATTTGCTTTGCTGTGAATTTTTCACTTTGATATTTGATGAAACATATGATTTACTGAGCTTTAGTTGTCAATGGAAGTATTCACAATATTGATTGAAAACTTGATAGTAATCATGTCATATAAATCATATTCCTCAGTTTTTGTAGTTGTAAGAATGTTTTGTGCCCTTTGTTTTATTTATTATGTGTAATCTACTGTTGTTAGGCCATCTCTGGGCAAGCATTGCAAGGTTCTCCGTTTCATGGTCTCCGGTCAAGTGCACACTTGTACAGTACCAAAAGAGGTTTTGTTTCTGATTCTCATCATCTTAATAATTATACTCGTATATCCATATTGGCATAATTAATCACTGCTGAACCAAGCAGTGTGCATATGATCCACAGGATGCGAACTTATTTGTTTTTTCCTGCCATAATGGTGCTATGGGTATTTTTCTTACCTTCAAATTCTTTTCCATCTCATTACTTCTGCAGAGGATGAAGAAAGAGAGCAGCTTGCCAAGGAGATGTCGAAGGATTGGAATTCTAGTAATTTTTGTTTTCTTCCATAGTTTCTTCACTGTTTCCTTTTAAATCTTTTTCAGTTGTCCGTTCTATTAGGTTTGACGTTTCTTACAAAAATTTATTTCTTGGCTCTTTATAGTTTTTGAGCGTAGCATAAACACTCTATTTCTCACTGAAATGGTACGGGGTCTGATGCTGACTCTTAAATACTTTTTTGAGAAAAAAGTCACTGTAAGTGTCTTCCAAACAACCTTCTGTAGCACTAAGCTAAAGTTCTTGTTGATCCTGATTTCTGATTATTGTTCATGTATCATGCAGATCAATTACCCATTTGAGAAAGGCCCACTAAGTCCTCGCTTTCGAGGTGAGCATGCCCTCCGACGATATGCAACTGGAGAAGAACGATGCATTGCATGCAAGCTTTGTGAAGCTGTAAGAATTGGATCTATATTTTTAAGTTTTAGTTTAAATCATTTTGGTTTGAACAATATATTTCTACAACGAAATGTTAAAGAAGTTTGTAGCACTATAGCTTGGTCATTGTTTTACCATCTTTTAGTGCATTGAAGCACATATTGTCATTTTTAGTCAAGTTGAGTCTTACGAGGATAGATTGTATATAAGGTGATCTAGACACGCCATTAATTCTTGACTAAAAAGTGTATTTGAGAGGGGTTCCTTATATCCTTTGGGAAATTAAAATTTATATTCAGACATTGCTGGTTCTATGCATGGGAAAATGTGTTCTTTAAGATTGTAAGTGTTTAGTGTATACAGCCGCTAGTTTATGCTCTTTTGATCCATAAAACTCATGATTTACTAGGTAATATAGTCTCAAGGTCTTTATTAGCCATGTTGTTTCTTGTCTTGATCGCCTATTATTAATTTCTGTGATGGTTAGAATTCAAGTTTGTAAAAATGGTTACTTTAGGGTGAGTGTAGGATGCATTATGAATGAAATGGTTTTAAGTGAAGCACTTATCTTGTTTACATAATGTGTTAGCCGGCCATGGTTGGAATACTTTTGGTTTTTATTTCCTAAACAATTATGGAGATAAATTCGATATTTTAAAATGTGCTACATTTGAGCATAAGCTTAGCTGATCATTACTTTGTGTTGTGGCTTTGAACTTATGCTCGTTATTCGATTATTCTATTTGATTTTCTTATTAGATTTGTCCTGCCCAAGCAATCACAATTGAAGCCGAGGAACGAGAAGATGGTAGTCGTAGGACCACAAGGTGATCACCTCGACAACATCTCTTTATTCTTTTATCCGTGTTCCTAATTAATCTTAATTTTCAGGTATGACATTGACATGACCAAATGCATCTACTGTGGATTCTGTCAAGAGGCATGCCCTGTTGACGCCATTGTCGAAGGTCCCAACTTCGAGTTTGCTACAGAGACTCACGAGGTTGATCTTATTACGTTTTGAATGTTATGGTAAGCTACCAACGTTGCTGATGAATGTAGGCTCATAGTTTTTGTGATTTTGTAGGAGCTTCTCTATGACAAAGAAAAGTTGCTTGAGAACGGAGACCGCTGGGAGACTGAGATTGCAGAGAACCTTAGATCTGAAAGCCTCTATCGCTGATACATTTGCCAATGGTGCACTCTGCATTTAACTTTTCTTTAGTGGCATTCATAATAAGATAAACCTGAGCATGCTGTTGAAATTATTTTGTGTTCTTGGTATACATGAGTTGAGAACATAGTTCTTGCTTCTTACTACGGCCCAAGTCTGAGATTTTTCTGATATCTTTTGTTTTTCTTCCCAATAAAAATGGGAATGGTAATGGTTTCTCATGGAACAGTCGTAATGTAGGTAATATTTGAACAATGTCATCAATATCTCATCAATGTTCTTCCAGAAAGCATCAGAAATGTGTCAATTTGATTAACAAAGTTCACTAGGCTACATTCCTTACATTCCTTGATATTCGATGCTAACCAAGGCTCATACTTAGAAGGTTTAGTATGAAGCATATTATATATAAAACTATTTAAGGGCTCATCTGTCTTTCTTTGTACCCAAGACCTTGGTCCATGAGTTCTCAAGCTTTTAGTTCTTGACCCTTTAAGCATTCATCTAGGAGACTTGTTGGGTCTTATGGTCAGTGACAACTCGATCCGAATGTATGCTCAAGACTTCATGCGTTTCTTGCAATATAGTCTGATATCCGTGTCTAGGGTTTAGCCACTTACAAAAGATCCCCACAACATATATGTTTTGTTTTCTAATTCTAGAAGAGGGACCAGAATTTCGATTTTGGTTATATGATGATGTCCATAATTTTTCGGAACTGATCATAAACATATTGATTGATAGATTAAGGGTCTCTAAATGCCAGTTAAGGTCAAGCTAGACAGCTTAACCGACCCTCCTTCCAAAAGAAAATTGGATATATATGTATCATGTATGTACAACTAGCCCCAATTGGGAGGTGCAAGTGGACAGGAGAAGTATGATATGTTTATAGACTGAACTTTCCTTCTCCAACAAAAGAGAATTGGCTTGCATTCCAAAAACTACAAGAAACAAATGATCAATTACAGAAAATATGCAAGCTAAAACCAGCTCAATCTCGAAGTGTGCTGTGTTATTAACAAAGAATCAACACCACACCAATGTGTCCCTCCTACTTATTCTCCAATCTTTCAATGCCTTGAACTTCAGCTGGTTCTGGGAATATCTCCTTCGAATGTCGTCGACGAGACGACGAACGTTCGCTGCCACCATTCCGATCACTTCCTTGCGAACCCATCGTTCTTGATCGTTTGAAACTACTTCCGCCTGCTTTAGTCAAGGAGGCTGATGGAAGCATTGTAACATCCGAAAGGCTTTGGTGCCAGCTACCGAACAAAGAAGCATTCCAAGAACTTCCAATGGAAGTTGATCGAAACTGTCTCGAGCTCGAATTCTCTTCCCTTACTACCTTCAATGGGTTCTCCAAAGCTTTGAGGATGTATTTCATCACGGGTCGCCTCGAAGGTTTCGGATTGAGACAGGACTTGGCAACAACAGCCACAGCCCATGCTTCTTCCAACAGATCGTCGTCCACGATCAATGACGGATCCAGGATCTTTGTCACGAGTTCCTTGTTGTTTATATTGATGCAGGGTAAGGTCTGATCTAACCATTCGTTGATTTCGGCATCTGGGACGGCACTGACCCCGAGCTTCCCTGTTACGAGCTCGAGCAACACCTTTCCGAAGCAATAAACATCATAGGTACAAACTGCTGTCTGCAAACCTGGTTGTTAAAAGGGATGAATTATTCTGCTACGCATATAATATGGAAGGACATTGTTTCAATTACGTTATTGAGAACATTCAAATGGTTACTTTTCAGGTTGAATATTATGACACAATTCTCAAATAGAGAGAAGCAAATGACAATAATTCTCCAATGTTTAGGCAACAGTCGACCATTTCGTAAAAACGCGCAGATCAATACAGTCCATATGGGTCCAACTATCGTCGTTGATGCTCGAACTTCACCCTATACTTTAGGTTTAAGAATTAAGTGTAACAACCTAAGCCCACCGCTAGCAGATATTGTCCTCTTTGGGCTTCCCCTTTCGGACTTCCCCTCAAGGTTTTCAAAAAGCGTATGCTAGGGAGAGGTTTCCACACCCTTATAAAGAATGCTTCGTTTTTCTCTCCAACCAATGTGGGATCTCACAATCCACCCCCTTTCGGGGTCCAGTGTCCCACTGGCACTCGTTTCCCTCTCCAATCGAGGTGGGATCTCACAATCCACCCCTCTTTGGGGCCCAATGTCCTCTCTGGGACACTACCCGATGTTTAGCTCTGATACCATTAGTAAGAGCCCCAGCCCACAACTAGCAGGTATTCTCCTCTTTGGGCTATTGTGAGATCTCATATCGGTTGGAGAAAAGAACAAAACATTTCTTATAAGGGTGTGGAAACCTCTCTCTAAGAGGTGTTTTAAAAACCTCGAGGGGAAGCTTGAAAGGGAAAACCCAAAAATGACAATATATGGTATGTTGAACTTCCTAAGGGGATGAATTTTGAGACTCACATCGGTAGGAGAATGAATCATTTCTTATAAGGATATAGAAACCTCTCCCTACGAGACGCATTCTAAAGATCTTGAGGGGAAGCTCGAAAGGGAAAGCCCAAAAGAATAATATCTGGTAGCGGTGGGCTTGGGCTGTTACAATAGGTATTTAGACCCAAGACTGCAACCGATTCAAGCTGAATTCTCCTTTCAAGGGTATTTTCCTCCAAATGGGAACGATTCAATATTGACATGAATCACAAACCGGTGTCGGGAAAACAATTATAAACACGAAAATCGAACTAGTTTTCTACGTACCTAAAGAGGCCTCCTCAGATGACCTGCACATCATTTGGAGAAGAGTATTATCAGAAAATAATCAAAGAACTCAAAGAGAAACAGACAATGATAAGCAGATTCATGAGTTGAAAGGGTACTTACTGTGGCAATCTCAGTAGCTTGCTACTTCTGCTCGGTTGGGCTTCCCCTTGTTGGCCACAGACATGGCTCAAGCTTCCAAGCCGCACTTCAAATTTATCATCAAGGAGTATGCTACTCGCTTGAACATCTCTTCATTACCAAAAGAAAGCATTGTTAATATTTTTATTGTTAGGATGTACATTAAGAAGATATTGTCCGATTTCACTCGTTATGTATCGTTGTCAGTCTTACAGTTTTAAAACGCGTCTACTAAGGAGAGGTTTCCACACTCTTATAAGGGATGCTTCGTTCCCCTCTCCAACCCATGTGGGATCCTTCCCCCTCGAGGGTCAGTGTTCTCGTTGGCACACCGCCCGGTGTTTGGCTCTGATACCATTTGTAACAACCCAAGCCCACAACTAGTAGATATTGTCCGTTTTGGCCTGTTACGTATAGTCGTCAGCCTCATGGTTTTAAAACGCGTCTATTATGGAGAAAGGTTTACGGCAATACGTAACGGCCCAAAACAGACAATATCTGCTAGTAGTGGGCTTACGATGTTACAAATGATATCAGAACCAGACACCGAACAGTGTGCTAGCGAGGACGTTGGGCCTCTAAGGGGGGTGGACTGTGAGATCCCATATCGGTTGGAGAGGGGAACACCCAAGAGTATGGAATCCTTTCCCTAATAGACGTGTTTTAAAACCGTGAGGCTAACGGCGAAACATAGCAGGTCAAAACAGACAATATCTGCTAGCGGTAGGCTTGGACTGTTACAAATGATATTAGAGCTAGACACTGGGCAGAGTGCCAACGAGGACTTTGGGCCTCCAAGGGGGGTGAATTGTGAGATCTCACTAGTTGGAGAAGGAAATGAAGCATTCCTTATAAGGGTATGGAAACCTCTCTCTAGCACACACGTTTTAAAAACCTTGAGGGGAACCCTGAAAAGGAAAACCCAATGAGAACAATATCTGCTAGCAGTGGGCTTAGAATGTTACAAATGGTTTCAGAGCCAGACACCATAAAGTGTGTTAGCGAGGACGCTGGCCCCCAAGGGGGGTGAATTGTGAGATCCCACCGGTGGAAGAGGGGGAACGAAGCATTCCTTATAAGGGTGTGGAAACCTCTCTCTAGCACACACGTTTTAAAAACCTTGAGGGGAACCCCGAAAGGGAAAACCCAATGAGGACAATATCTGTTAGCGGTGGACTTCGAATGTTACAAATGGTATCAGAGCCAGACACACCATAAAATGTGCCCGAGAGGACGCTGGCCCCCAAGGGGGGTGGATTGTGAGATCCCACAGGTTGAAGAGGGGAACGAAGCATTTCTTATAAGAGTGTGGAAACCTCTCCCTAACAGACGCCTTTTAAAAACTTTGAGGGGAAGCTCGAAAGGGAAAGCCAAAGTACCTATGCACGAGAGGAGGAGTACAATCATGATGCAGAAAACAAAGACCCTCAGCAGCTCCTAATGCAATTTTAAGCCTTGTAATCCAATCCAACGACTGCAAACACTCCTCATCACTCATAACTTTCTTGAACAACGAAGCTGATAAGTCACCATTTGGGAGAAATTTATACACCAAAAACTTCTCATTTTCATTCTCCAAGCACTGACCAATAAAAGGAACCAATCTTACATTCGAAACCTTACTCAACAATTCCAATTCCACCAGGTAACCATCATTAGCTCGACGCAAATCGACTCGTTTGATAACGACACGAATCCCGTTCTGCAATACACCATAAAAAAAATCCCCTGAATGACCATGTTTAACAAGGTTCAAATCACTAAAACCATTACTTGCTTGAACCAACTCGTCATACTTGAACGTAGGATAATCAATCAACAACCGAGGAGTCGGTTCGACAGCCTCCGAAGGAAGAACAGGTCCCACGACACCTCGTCTTCGATTAGTAGTTCTTCTCTTCCTCCTCCATAGGAAGATTAATATCAGCAACACTATTAGGAAGATAACAACACTCCCACCAATAACACTGCCTAAGATAACACCATTCCTGTTGCTCTTCTTCGATGATACTTCTGCTATCGGATGTTCGGTAGGCTCGAGGAAGCCGAAAGTACCAAAAATGAGTCCCCTTGCAGAATAGAATGACGTACATACAGCCAACGTCCTCTGTCTAGACACATTTTGGAGGCAGTTACTCACGAAAGATACGTGGGTAGGTAGATAATCAGGAACGTTTCCTTCGAAGTAATTTCCCGACAGATCGATGACACTGAATCTTCTCAATATGATTGTAAGACTCCCATAAAATGCATTCTGAGATACACTAAGAACAGCATCAGTAATGTTAAAACTCGAGCTATAATTTGGTAGCAATCCTGTAAAACTATTCCTAGACACATCAAGAAGCTGCAATCCAGACATTGACCACAACCCATCAGGGATTAAGCCAGTAAAGTTGTTATCTTTCAGATCCAAGGATTGCAACCGTGTTAACGTTCGAAACAAACCGTCACTCAACGAACCATCGAGCGAATTGCTCCGGAGTACCATACTTCGCAAGCTCGTTAATCCTCTTAACTCCAAAGGCAATGTTCCAGACAAAGAATTGACACTCAGGTCAAGGTCAAGTAAGCTAACAAGCCCTCCAAGTTGAGCTGGTATTGAAGAAGACAACATGTTTTTCGAAAGGTTTAGATACCGAAGCTTCAATAGGCTCCCAACGCCCGGAGGGATCGACCCGGATAAGTAATTAGAAGAAAGATCAAGCCGAGATAGATGTCGAAGCGATGCAAGTGACGATGGAATAGAACCAAATATAGAACAAGACCGTAGATCAAGCACTTGCAGCAAGCTGAGATGATGTCCAAACCACTCAGGAATCACACCAGGAAGAATGAAGTTAGAAGCATTAAAGGACTGCAAAAGGGTCAAATTAGCCAAGGATTCAACGGCAAATTGAGGGTTCTTCCTACCAATACTTGTTCTTCTAAAGCCAGCAATATTGATATCAGTTACACTACCATTAATACACTTGATACCCTTCCAGCCTATGCAAGGGTGAAGCTTTATAGGCCACTCCTTGGTTCTCAAACCCAACGACGACCTGAGCTCGAGTAACGCAGCTCGTTCGGCCCGGGAAGAACTCGGTGAATCTTGTTGTTGAAATGTGGGCTCAAAGAACAACAAGAACATCAAGAACAACAAGAATGCAAAGTGTATCATATGTTGCTTATCATAAACCATTGTTCATAAACAAAATCCAACACTGAAATCCTACAAATTCCCATCCCTCTCTCACAGTTTTCTATAACTCAACTCCCAAAATTCCATTATGTTCTTCCCCTGTTCCCCAAAAATCCACTTTGTTCTTCAATTTCTCTGATTTAAAGAGATGGGTATCAAAGAAAAACCAAAACCCACCAAGAAAAACAGAGAAATGACAGTAATATAACAATTTTAGACAGAGATAGAGAGAAAGAGGAATGTAAATTAGTGAAATAAGAGACTGGTTTATCACTTTCTCTCCCTCTTTCCCAACAGCCAACCCGGAAACTTGGTGTATCCGCCACCGTCCACGGCGGGTTTCGCCGGAAACTTGGTGGCTTTGAAACGCCGGCACTGGAATCCGAAAACAAAGCTCCAACTTCTGCGGCTGTTCACGGCGGAGGGGAGGAAAAACAGGGGATTTGGAAGTGGGGTTTATATGTTTTGGGAGATTTGCGTGTGTCTAGAAAAATTGCAACTTTATTTAAAAAAAATTGCTGTGTAGTTGTCAATTTGAAGAAGGTGATGAGGAAAAAGGGGTTGTGATCATTTGAGAGCTCAAAGCATTAAATTATGAACATTAAAGTCAGCATTTTTGTTCAAATGGAGCTAACTCAACTGTTTTTCTTGTACAACAATTACGAGTACAATATGGAGACATCGATGAATCTAGTTAATTATGTATGGATCTATCATGTCTTAAAGATTATATTTTTTTTTGTTTAAAATTATTTAATACTGAAATATAATTTATTTGACGTAAGACTGAAAAATTAAAATTAAAATTTTATTATATGATGGTTAAGTTAAATATATATATATATATATTTTATATTTCAAGTGATAAATAAATGAGGAAGATTAAAAAAAATTATATATTCTTTTTGTAGTTTTTTTAAGTGTTTTAGAAAAATAAATTGAGAAATGAAAAATTTATGTGTCAGTTAAAAATGAAAGCTAAATTAATAAAAATATCAATAATTTTTTTATTTTTTATTTTTTAAAAATGTGTATAAACTTTTAAAAGTTTTAATGATAAACTTAAATATTAAAAACTAGGACTCTCAAATTTTTAATAATTTAAAAAATACTATTATTATATCGTTACACTATTAATGAAAATTTTGGAAGTTTAATAATATTTTTGAAACACTTTTTTAAGTTAGAGTATTTTAACGATTTACATTTAAAATATTATTGAAACTTTTAAAAATTTAAAAATATTTTTTTTAAATAAATATAAATTTTTATTAATTTAGCTTAAATAAATAAAAAAATCAAACAAATGAACAAGTGAGAATTATGATGAAATGAGGCTTAATCTTGAGGGAGGGTGCCTTAATCATTACCAAGTGACTCCAACTTTTCAAATAAAAAAAATAATTACCTTTTTCTTCATATATATACATATACATATATATATATATATATATATATGTATATATATTATCCAATAATTGAAAGAATTTAATAATTCACACCACATGGTTTTTATGAGTTGTGAGTGTAGTTTCCAAAAAATCATATTTTACAAAGGTGGAGTAGCCACATGTGTAAGCCAATTGGATTTAAGGGGTCGTAATTATTGAAGATAAGTAAGCTTATACTCAAGGTAGACAACATTATATTATTGTAGGAATCCATTGTTCATATCAGTGGTACTAGAGTCCTGCCTTTATCTTAACTTAGTCATGTCAGTAAAACTCTCCAATGTTAACAAAGAAGTTGGGAGCCTCAAAAGTGTAGTCATGATGAAGATATGTGGTATTCTAGACAACATTATAGATATGAGTATTTAAGAAGAAACTCAATTAGAGGAAAAGCATGGTATATAGACAAGGGACACTATCTTTTATTGATATGAGACTTATGGACAATATTATACCATTTTCGAGAGTTAAGAAACCTTAATAATTAAGTAATTTGAGGAAATAGTTTCTAAAATAAAATCTTATATATTCTTCTATTTAATTTTTAAGATAATCTTATTTGTTTTTGTAACTATTTGTACTCATCAATATATAAACCCTAGTCGTCAGTCGTTGTAGAGTTTTCTATCCTAGTATTACCATGTATATTTCTCCTTCTCTTTTCATGTTCTTTATGTAGATTAAGTGTATGAGTAATCCGATCTTAAAAAATGGTATCAGAGTTAGAAGAGTCACCTTAATCTATAAAGATAGAAAGTTCAAAGATCGGGATTAAGAAGATTGATGGATTCGCTATCAGTCCCTATAAGATGCAGATTGAAGATTATCTATATTAGAAAGATTTTCACAAGCTCTTGTCTGGGATGAAACCAAATTCCATGACCATGGTACAGTGGAAACTAGGATTGGTAATTTCTGTTAGGTTATGGAGCCTGATAGCTTGGTCAACGGTTATATCCGGTAAAGCTATATTTGGTAAAGCTATATCCGGTAAAACTATATATAATAAATAGCTATATATAGTAGATGGTTAAATCGGGTAAAGCTATATATGGTAAATAGTTATATATAGTAGATGGTTAAATCTGGTAAAGCTATATTTAGTAGACTAAACCATATATATATCCCGTCCGGTAGAGCTTTGTAAATGTACTTTCTATTCTCTGTGCTCTTTCTGGTTGTACATACCTGAAGTCATCAATAAAAAAAAAAAAAAAATTCTTTTAGCCAGAGTTTTCCTTGCAATTTTCTCTATCCTGTTCTTTGTGTTCATCTAGATCGAGTGTGTGCGTTGTTGTGCGATCCTAACAACTGGTATCAGAGCTAACGACTGGTATCGATCCCAACAACTGGTATCAGAGCTAGGCAAAATTCACCACGATTTGTGAAGATGGAAAGTTCAAAGATTGGAATTGAGAAGTTCGATGGATCCGATTTCGGTTTCTGGAAGATGCAGATTGAAGATTATCTGTACCAGAAAGATCTTCACGAACCTCTGTTGGGGGTGAAGCCGGATACCATGACCACGAAACAGTGGAAGCTCAAGGATCGATAAGCCTTAGGGATGATCCAGTTGATGCTATCCAGAAACGTGGCGTTTAACATCATCAAGGAGAAGACAACGTCAGATCTGATGAAGGCGCTGTCAAATATGTATGAAAAACCATCGGCTATAAAGAAGGTGTATTTGATGCGTAGATTGTTCAATCTACAGATGTCTGAAGATGGACGTGTTGCTGATCATATAAATGAATTCAATATGATCATAAGTCAACTGAGTTCGGTGGAAATTAATTTCGAAGATGAAATTAAAGCGTTGATTTTGATGTCATCCTTACTCGAGTCATGGGATACTGTTGTTGCCGCAATCAGCAGTTCCCGAGGATCTGATAAACTGAAGTTTGATGAAATTTGAGATGTAGTTCTCAGCGAAAGTATTCGCAAACGAGAAACTGGAGATTCATCAGGCAATGCTCTCAGTGTTGATCGAAGGGGAAGAGGTAAACCGAAGGGCCCAAACAAAGGGCGATCAAAATCAAAGAATCGAGAAAAATCTCCAAATAGACCAAACGTAACGTGTTGGAATTGTGGAGAAAAAGGTCACTTTCGGACAGGTTGTACAAGACCAAAGAGGAAGCAGAATCATAAATCTGGAGATGATGATGATTCTATAAATTCAGCAGAAGACATTGGGGATGCTCTAATCCTCAACGCGGATAGTTCGATTGAATCCTGGATTTTGGATTTAGGTGCGTCTTTTCATTCGTCTCCAAATAAAGAGTTGTTCCGGAATTTCAAGTCTGGAAATTTCGAGAAGGTGTATCTTGCCGACAACAAAGATTTGGAGATTAAAGGAAAAGGAGATGTCTGCATAAAAACTCCGACAGGAAATCAGTGGACATTAAAGGATGTCAGATATATTCCTGCTCTCAAAAGAAACTTGATCTCTATTGGTCAGTTGGATAGCACAGGTTATGCAACAAAGTTAGGGAAGGGTTCGTGGAAGATTATGAAGGGTTCGTGGAAGATTATGAAGGGTGCTACGGTAGTAGCATGTGGCTCAAAATCTGGAACCCTATACACCACTGCAGGGTGTATGAACATAGCTGCTGTTGCTGAGAGTGCTTCAAATTCAAGTCTACGGCATAATAGACTTGAACCTATGAGTGCGAAAGGAATGAAGAGGCTGGCTGCGAAAGGAGTTTTAGAAGGTCTAAAATCTGTTGATGTGGGTCGTTGTGAGAACTACGTTATGAGCAAGCAGAAACGAGTTAGCTTCACAAGGATCGCCAGAGAATTGAAGAAAGTGCGGTTGGAAATGGAACCAGATGTGGAGCAAGGTTCCATGACCACGAAACAAGTGGGAGTTGAGCTTGAGTTGCAGGGAAACTCACCTAGTGATGTTGTAGCAGATACTCAAAAAACTCCTGAGACTACGGCTGAGGAATCAGATGTGGAGCAAGGTTCCAAGACAACAAAGCAAGTGGGAGTTGAGGTTGAGTTGCAGAGAAAATCACTAAGTGATCTTGTAGCAGATACTCAACAAACTCCTGAGGTTGTTGGGGAGGAATCAGCAGTGGAGCAAGTGACACCTTAACTGGTGTTGAGAAGATCATCCTGTACTATTAGAGTACCAGATATGCATGTACCTTCATTACACTAGCTGTTGCTGATGAAAGGGAAGCACAACCCTTTGATGAGGCCGTACAGTTGGAGGATACAACCAAGTGGGAGCAAGCCATGGATGATGAGACGTCTAGGCTTCAAAAATGCGTTGTACTGAGGCTGAATACGTGGCAATAGTTGAAGCTGGAAAGAAGACGATATGGATGACTGACTATCTGGAAGAATGGGCAAGAAGTAGCACGAAGATATTCTTTACAGAGATAGTCAGAGTATCAAACAGTTGGCGAAGGAACTCGGTCTATCATTTCAAGAGAAAACACAGAAGACGGGTGCAAAGAATCCTTCAAACATGTTGACAAAATGTGTTGATGTTGGAATATTGAAGTTGTGCAAAGCCTCAATTGATATGGTGCCATGAAGACCATGAAGATGCTCATGGTCGTTTGAGAATGAAATTCTTGGTTGACCAGATCAGTCTCCATGTAGAAGAATTGTTAGGTTATGGAGCCTGATTCTTATTTATAGTTTGGTCAACGGTTATATTCGGTAAAACTATATTTGGTAAAGCTATATATAGTATATAGCTATATATAGTAGATGGTTAAATTGGGTAAAGCTATATATAGTAAATAACTATATATAGTAGATGGTTAAATCTGGTAAAGCTATATATAGTAAATTGAACTATATATATATATATCCAGTCCGGTAGAGCTTTGAGATGTATTTTCTATTCTCTGTACTCTCTCTTGTTGTACATAACTGAAGTCATCAATAAAAAAAAAAAAATCCTTTTAGCCAGAGTTCTCCTTGCAATTTTCTCTATTCTGTTCTTTGTGTTCATCTAGATTGAGCGTGTGCGTTGTTGTGCGATCTTAACAATCTCTAAGTACATCCAATTGATGTTGTCCAAAAACATATTGGACGCTCAAGGTTTTGTAGGCTTTAAGGTTGATCTGTTTGACGTTGTTTAGAAATGTAAGTTCAAAGATCAAGATCAAGAAGATTGACAGATCCAATATCGGTTATTAGAAGATGTAGATTGAAGATTATTTATACTAGAAAAATTTCACAAGGGCTAGAAGATGTGTTATCGAATATGTACAAAAAAAAAAAAAAAAAAAAA
>NW_019268519.1:6291273-6318429 GCF_002738365.1 Cucurbita moschata | reverse complement strand
AAAAAAAAAAAAAAAAAAAAAAAATTGCACAAGAGAGTTAGAAAAATGAATCTGAATGTTAATCGAAGACTTCACAAATGCATCATGAGTGCCAGATTGGATAGGGTAGTTGTGCAAGTCAGAATCAAGAATGGGTTTCGTTGAAGCCAAACTTCTTAGGTTCAGAGGAGTCTTACCCATCAATAAAGCAAGAAGGTGTAAGTGCTGTGAGAGGAGTGAGAACGAGAGAGGTGCGACGCCCGTAGAGGTGCTCCAAGTAGAGTAAGCACGAGAGAGGCAAACGATGTCTGTAGAAGTGCTCCAAGAAGTGATTACAAGTGTATTCCTTAAGCTGTTGTCTCGTGATTAAGATGGGTAATTTCACAAGAAATGTCAAGACCAACATTTACTCGAGAAAGAGCACCTAACTGTATGTAAAAGATATAGAAGAATAAAATTGTAGCAATACAAAGAGGAGCGTCAGTGCATCATTTGTCACATGAAGGTGGCCAAGTAAAAAGTTACTTGAAGTGTAGTACCAACAAGTAAAAGGATTATGTTAAAAGTATCTAAAAGTTTCTAATGCCTTGACGATCTCCTTATCAGTTAGACAAATCAGTGAATGGATTCTTGATTCTGGGTGCTCCTATCATATGTGTCCCAATAGAGAGATGTTCTTGGACTGCAAAGAGTTCAATGGTGGAGTTGTCTATATGGGCAACGATAATTGCAAGATGATGGGAATCAACCCAGTACAAATCAAGATGTTTGATGGGGTTGTACGAAAGCTCAATGATGTGAGGTATGTTCCTGACTTGAAGAAAAATTTAATTTTCCTTGACGTTCTAGATGCGAATGGTTATCGTATTATTTTGGAATGAGGGAATTTGAAAGTAGCTCTTGGAGCTTTAGTGGCAATTAAAGGAACTAGAAGAGGTAGCATACTATCTCAACGGAACCACAATAATTGAATAGCTGCTGTGGCAAGTACGAAAGAACAAGACATATTGAAATTATGGCACATGCGACTCGGGCATGCTGATGAGAAGGCGCTCCAAACATTAGTGAATCAAGGAGTGTTCAAGGGTGCCACAACTGGNTCTCGTCACAAAATCTTATTATGCCTAAACACAATAATGTAATGTTTATTAATTGCACGTTGTAACCTAATTTTTTATGTTTAAATTTAAAATTTACCGAACAGTAATTTATTTCATATTAAATTAAATAAGTCGTAAATAGTTTTAATGAATTTTGATTAAAACAAGAGCAACAATATTGAATGATTTAGTGATAAATATTCAATTTTCATTTTAAAAATTATTCACAAGATTAGCTTCCATTTTTGTAGGCTAATTTTTTTTTTTAATTGGGTAATAAATAGAAATTCTTTTTGAAATAATCAAATTACTTTAAAAAAAATTATAATTTTAATTAAAATCTTTTTTTTTTTAAATTGTTTGGTAAAAAAAAAAAAAAAAAAAAAAAAAAAGTGAAGTTTGGTACTGCCATGCACTAAACAAAGGGCATCTTTGATTATGTTCACACTGATGTTGGGGTCCCACAAAGAATGTCTCGTTGGGAGGAAAGAGGTGGTTTGTCACCTTTATTGATGACTACTCGAGGAGAGTTTGGATGTATCCCATAAGGCACAAAAACGAGGTTCTCAAAATCTTCCTAGAGTGGAAGAAAATGGTAGAGAATCAGACCGACAGAAAAATAAAAAAGTTGAGATCAGACAACGGTGGAGAAATTCTTCGCATTGAGTTGGATTTTTTTTTTTCATCATTTGAAGGGAATCAAACTTATCCTCAATTATGATAGATGTGGATGTTCATTTGAAGTTTCCTTTTTATGAATTTTCTTGGTACCCTTTGGTTTCGATTAATTCAAAAAATTGATTGATTAATTCTTTGAATGTGACATACCACATCGAATCGTTAAGCCATCACACTTCAAAAATAAATATGACTTAAGAATCTAAATAATAATTGAGTTTGATGAGTTATTTGCACCGTTTTTAAATTTTTTTTTTAAGTATGGTTTTGATGTATAACAAGATACACCGGTTGGGTTAGGGAAATCTATTAGACTAGCTCGAAATTTCGGAGTGATTGAGTTGCTGACTAGAGTAGCCTGAATAGAGTACACAACCCAACTCATGAAGTGAACCAAAGTGCATTGTAGGAATAACACGTGTTAGATCGCATCAAGACATGTGCCAACACACGACCATACCCATTTATAGGCCACTGGTGTCCTAAACGTGCTTTATGGAGTTGTTTTTGGAGGAAATTCCTCGGATGATTGATTGAAACTCAAAAAAGTTTGGTCGACTCATCTTTGCAACCTAAAAATTAAAATATGCAAATTTTTGCATACATGTGAAGGACACGAGTTTGGAAGATTGATTGAATCTTATAAACGGGTTTGATTAGTTGATTCTGTTAGCTTAGAAACTCGAGATGGTTTTCACAGTAATTTTTAGAATATCAAATTTGGAGAATTTGGTTAACTTAAGACCAAACACAACATTTAAAAAACTCGAGGTTAGACTAAATCCAAATAAAGACATTACTAGGCTGAATGGCCCAAAAAACCTCACACCCTCATGATCCAATATATAAAACTCGAGAGATGCTCGGTTCAACCTTTTTCTAAAACTTTCTACCGAGGGAGGGTAAAACTCTAGGTTAACTCAAGCATCGATAGACTGTAAAAAACACGGTCGAAAGTAGCTAAAACTCAAACCTCACTCTCTAAACCTAAAACGGGTGATTTTTATAAATATCATGATCATTTTTAGTTTCATAAATGCAAGTTTGCGATTTTGGAAAATGGTTGGAAAGGTGACAATAAAGGATGACGTGGAAAGACAAAGAAAGAGTCAACCAGTTTTAGTGGTCAACACTCTGAAAAGTCAGTCAATGTGAACCCATTTCTCTCTTTCACTCTCGTTATTATTATTATTATTTCTTAAAAAAAAAAAACATAAACAATTATCGATTATTTTACGATTATCGTCATAGTTACTTTCAGGGGATAATGTTTAATTGTTGATGGTGGGACGTTAGTTATTTGTGATCACCACCACAACACCTTAGATGGTGATAACTAATTAGCGTTAATTGCAAATTGGTTATTCATAATTATTATTATTATGGTCATCGAGGGGTCATGAAATTTTATTTTTCATGGAAAGACTACCTGCAGTGCACAAATAACTATCCAATGAGATTCTTCATTTTCATTTGATTAACCATATAATAGTTTGCATATCTAACTTGGAGTTCCTTAGTGAGTAATTTCACCTTGTTTTTAAAATGATTTTTAGATAGAGGCAAAGTCGTAGCATCATACTCGATCAACATGGTCATCGTGCTTTTCTTCTTTAGAATTGACATAACTTTTTTTTTTTTTTACATCGCCACACTGTGTGTAGTACGAGTGGTACACGAAATCCTAATCAATTCACACGTTTCAACAAATTATTTTTCCGACAAGTATATAATCATTTAAAACTTTTTACGGGTAGACTTTTATTCCATAATGAAAGTGATATTAAAAAAGTGGAAGAGCTTTCACTTCTTTTGTGAATGGTTTTCCAAATCATAGGGATTTTTGCTTTGCTTTTCTATTGAAAAAAAAAAAACAGAAAAACAAAAAAAACAAAAAAACAAAAAAAACAAAAACAAGACAAAAGTAAACGATAAGGTCAGTCAACGCCTAGGTTTGACGAATGTGAACCATTGGACTATACTCCAACGGCTGTCTATGAAGATCCACAAGGATGAAGACAAATGTGGTGGTTTTAGCCGTTGGATCAAAACCTTACCTTTTCCGAATAATTAAATCAATAAAAATACCAATAAAATGTTATTTCTAATCGAATTGGATTATGTTACTAAATATGTTAGAGGTGTCTTTGATTAGGCTTTAGTTAACTTTCAACAACTAATATGATATAATTATGAATGCCATGGAGCGGGGCGAAGACAGGTCTCGAAATTCTCCATTTATTTTTGTGAGAATTCTCTCGAAATAGTCCGTGGATATTGAGATCTCCACGGGGTGAAGAGAGGGTTTGGTGGATCAGGGATAAGGAAGAGGAATATAATCCAGTCTCCAGCTCCGTTTAGTTCCTTGTAAGACGAAGAGACTACAACAATTAGACGATGGCTATGTTATATGATATAAAACGTTTACAATTTGTTACCATATCAAAATCAAGTATTCTTAGATAATTCAATTTATACATTTTTTTAAGGGTTTATGTTAACCACTCAAAATTAATATAGAAGATAAAAGTGTGATCTAAAATGATTGGGTGTAAAACGTCTATGAGTACCTCTTTGAGTCTACCGTCAAATTCTATGGCTCAACCTTGGATAGGTGGTGGAAATTACGAAACTGGAGTATGATGGAGGCAATTGAAATTTTCAAAGGAGCGGAAAATGGGTAAAGATCCAAAAATACACTAATGATGAGAACTCTCTACTCTGCCAACGCTGATACCGAGAGACAAAAGTGAAAAGGACTTGAGACACAAAAGGCCAACAAACCTCAATCCACGTTATACATATCCGAAATGATCCAATGTTATTGTTGTAATTAGAGAAATACAATTAGGGTATTTTAGACAATTCACCTAACTTAAAAAGGAGGATTATTATTAAATACAATGCGAAGGAGTGGCCAAGCAAACTTTGATTTTTCTTATGTAGTTACTTGTAATATTTAATGCTAAAAATCTAGATCCAACTGCCCAATGAAAAGTCAAAATTATAGATTTTTATGGAACTATATGATTCGATTAATTTTGGATCCGATTAGAGATGTCTACGTGACAAGTGGAGATAGGAGAGATGTCCACTGAAAGGGATCTCCGTCGTCTCTGTCTCGGTCCGCACCACTTATTTCATTTTCTATTTTCATTTATTTTTGGGAAAATTAGACGTGACACGATATTGAATGGAGATAAGGGATACTCTTCTTCTCTGGCCCATTTATCTAGAGAAATTGTTTTCCGGTAACTAACCCATCCATCGAGGGATTCACCCTTGAAGTTAAATGACATGTCTAGGTCTAATATTATTCTTAATACATTAATAACAAACTTGTCCTCCGTCCCCTTTGGCTAATGGAGAGAAATCTTTTAGATCAATATAAAATTTTAGATTAGTTGTGTTATAAATATCCTTTCACCTATTGAGTTTTATATCCTATGAAATCCAGTTTGGTTTTGGGTCGTTTACTGATTATTCTTGTAAATGTTAAGGCTATGTGCTACACCATTATTTTAGGTAAAGACAAGGTGTACATGTACGACAACAGTATCGCAATCAGAAACCATGACACGTGCATAGACTAGTAGCATATTTAAGTTCATAGACTTAAGTTAGAATAGGTCGTTATTCTTTTCATGTTTTGAATTATTTATTATTATCTTTTTAATCTTATTTCAAAATTATGTTTTTGAATACGTAAGACCACGACCGTGTTTTCATTGATAATGTTATCTTTATGTTGAAATTATGAAAGTGTTATACCTATCTTTTGCTCAGGTATCATAAACGTCTCAATTGATGATTTGATATAATTATAATTTGGTAAGCATGGGAAGGACCAAAAGTGTTGATGGGTGGTAGTTTCTTAAAACGAAAACAAGGAATCTTATTCCTTTGAGTATTAATTACAATATGATTTGAAAGGACACATCTAGAAAATGACTTTCTTCTTGCACGAGATGGCTCCACGGAGCGTCAAGCCTATCATCATGAACCATCAAAGCAACAACAAATATTAGATTAAAATCAACGCAACGAAATGTTAAGATGACACAATAATGCACACACTTGATCTAGATAAACACAAAAAACAATAAAAGAAAATGTAATGAAGAATACTGGTTGAAGGTTTATATTGATGACTCAAATCGAAGGGAATACTGAAAATACAAAAAAGTACATTTTTAAACCTATGCTTAAGGGTATATATGTATATGGTTTAATCTACTAGTTATATAGTTTCATCAGTATAACTTTTTAGTGTACATAACTTTATAACAATTTACATTTACCATATATAGCTTTACTATAGCTTTACTTTGTATAATCATTGATTAAGCTGTAAATAAGCTAAATCCTAAATCATAAACCTTAAATAAGTAGCATGTTCTATAACCTGACACTAAATGTGTACGAATTTTTCTTTTCTTCTTGTTTATCACTGACTTTTCAAGCGTAATTGATAGGGAGGCCGTCGATTATCACAAGGAATCAGGTGTGTGTTCATCATACATTGCTAAAGCCTTTTTAAACGCCTTGTTTTGGTTTGTTGTCCATACACCACACCCGTGACCCGACATTGAAGCCATTGCTACCTCAAAGACAAAGGGTTTAATGGGTTTGAAAAGTTTGCAAGGAAAAGATTTGTGTTGTTTGAAAGGGAATTTGAATGATTTGTGTCGTTACAAGCCACAAGATATAGCAACAACAAAAGGACAATATATAATTGGAAGAATTTATTGGTTTATATACCCACTTTTTGCATTGTATATGATTGGGGGAATTCAATCATACTCGCATTATATTCTCTAGCTAGGCTTGTCCTGCATTTGATTTAATGTTGCAACTTGCCCAAGGATTGTCTTAGAGCCTATAGGGAATTTCTTGAAGCACTTGGGCAAGTGGCTACATCCTTTAGAACATTTGTAGTTTCAATTGGTTAAGTCAAATTGGAAACCGTGTTATGACTTTTGAAAGGGTCGGCGTGCACTAACTCATAGATAGTACAATTGTCTGTGTGGTAAACCGTGTATATAAAAGTACTAACATGTGGTTGGATTTTTTTGACCATAACATTATGATTGCTTACTAAGTATTTTTAAATACTGAGACCTACGTTTAATAATTCAAGTAAATTAAAAAACTTCAGATATGGAAGACAAAGGTTCCTGGTCTTAATTTGTTTCTATTGCTATTCTCATTTTTTTATAGAGATAATCACCCTTCAATCACTTGGAGCTAATGTATAGTTAATTGTGCCTTCAGGTACCGCATCTTTAATTTAATTCCTTGCGAGCGTACATTTTTCTTCAATTTTCATAATTGTGACATGTGACGCAATTTCATTGATAGGTGTGTGGATTGAGTTGAGTTGGCTGGAGCGAGTTGTGCATCAATTCCAGTTCGAGGAGATTAAACGACACGTCTCCACAAATTGACCAACGCATAGTTCCAGCGAAGGGGCGACATGTGTCTATTGCCTACCGCTTTACATGCTTCTCTGCCCGTGTATCCTTATGTTTCAAACCAATTTCTTTGAAATTTTATATATTTTTGTACAAAATTCGAATCAGTTCCTTCACTAAAATTTAGAGTTTTAATCCATCTACACATGAGTACTTTTCTTGTAACTATTATTAACTAGTTAATTTTGCAATTTCTTCATGATTGCTAGAATGTCATCTTCCGATTAGAATCAACTCCAGCATCCTTCATGAATCTTATGTGAGATTCCTCCGGGAACAACATATTTAAAAATCATAATCTAATTCCAAGAAAAACTCTCGGATTTGAAGGAAAACCAAATTAAAAAACCTAAAATTCATACCTTCCGTTCTTCCTCGATTCTTGATAAAATCGAGTGATTCAAAAGCCTAGAATAGATGTCCTCAACCTACCGAGCAAGTCTTGTGAAGAAGCACACGTAAAATTCCAATCTCAAGCTATTGTTTGGAGCGAATTTCGACTTTGTCTGTCTAAAAAAACCTAAAACTCCTCTTTTCTTTTTCCTCCTTTCTCCTTTCTTCCTCTTTAATGATCTAAGTACCCAATTTTATTGAGTTGTTCGAGTTTTATTTTCTAATCATTTTTCTCTTCTATTTTATCTTGCAAATTCCGTCTATAAAGCCGTTAAGAAAGTCTTAAAAATTTGACTTTAAAGGAAAATCGGGTATTTAATTATTCACTGAGGTTAACCCTCCCTTCGAAGCTAACAACTTTTTTGTTCGAACAGTTAGAATTGAATATAAACTCTCATGATTTTGTTTTAAATTTTTCATACCAACTAAGATAATATTCTTTATTTATAAACTCATGACGTTAAATAATTCCTTCTCTCATTTTCATCATCCAAACATATTGCATTTGCCATTTAGTTCTTAATTCTTTGGCTCCTTTCATTCAAAGATTCTGCATGAATATAACACAATCTTTTATGCTTTTTGCACCCAATTGAAGGACCATATATAGGTGGTGACAAAAATTGCTTAGGTCGGTTTGGTATTTTCTTCACCGACAACGATATCTCCTTGTTCGTGTGAACATGTTCAATTACCTTTGAGGTTTAAATCTTATTTTAGTTTAAATTTTTACTTCGATTTTCTGTTAAATATATTTAACTCCTAATTAAAATTTGGACTTGTCGATAAGGATTTTGTTTATAAACAAAGAAATGTAGTGCAAGTTGTAATGACTCAAGCTGAAGATTTGGATAAATTCGAAGTTGTGAGAATCCCACATTTCTTGGACACAATCTCATATTGGTTTGGGAGGAGAATGAAACACCCTCTATAAGGGTGTGGAAACCTTCCCCTAGTAGACTCGTTCAAAGACTTAAGGGGAAGCACGAACGGGAAAGCCCAAAGAGGACAATATCTACTAGCGGTGAACCTGGGTCATTACAGAAGTTAACACCTGAGGGAAAGCCCAAAGAGGACAATATCTTCTAGCGGTGAACTTGGACCGTTACAGAAGTTAACACCTGAGGGTCCGACTTGAGGGGAGGCCTAAAAGGGAAAGCCCAAAGAGGACAATATCTTCTAACAGTGGACATGGGCCGTTACTGAAGTTAACACCTGAGGGTCCGACATTTTTCTACATCCCTTTCAGTTAGTTATTCATTACTTCTAAGAGTGAAAATTTTTCCATATGTTTTTTCTTGAGTCACTAGGAAAATTTTCAAGAGATCACCTAGCATATAAATGCTCCAAACAAACCACGTTTAATTTTGAAGTTCATTTGATTGAGTCATTGAAAAGGATGGTGCAGAGTTAGTAACCTTTAATTATTTTAAACCTTTCTTAGTCATCTATCCTTAAAATTGTTCTCATTTGGATATAGTATCAGTTCATTCATGTATCCCTCATTTACTCGAGAATCATACAATTATTTTTTCATAACAAGTTGAAGTAAATGTTCGAGAGGACCGCACAAGAAGAGAATAGTGTGTATAGGTATAAACGTGGCCTTTGAATGGAGGGTGGAATTGGGTATCATAAAGAATCCAAGTTATGATATGAGGATGTGTAAAAACATAAGCGTTTCCTTTGAAAGAGATTCTAAATAAAAGTTTATTTGATGTCGTTTTCGACTAATCATCACTAGAGAATCTTATTATCATGATATGTCGTCACCTTCCTATGACTTTAGGATATATATTTTTTGTAAATTCTTAAAAAATACGATTAACGTTCGACATTAGCTCGACAAGGAAAAAAAAATTAGTGTAGAAATAAAAGACATCTTAATGATTGTTATGCAACTTTTTTTTTTTCTAAGTAAAATTGAAAGAAGGTTCAAAAATCATGTCCTAGAATCAACCTTATCAACCGACCTGAAGCTCGAGTATTGACCTGACTCCAGTTCAGGCTTGATCTAAGATTAGCTCAATTTTAAAGTTTGACTGACATGGCTCAACCATTTTATTCATTGGATTGGATATAGATCATTAGTTTGAAGATCGAGGTCACGCTATTTGGTCCAATGAGAACTAATCTAACAAGTCGACCTAAACTGAGTCAAATTCAAGGGCTAGGACATGGGCGTAACTATTAAAGGTTAGGTCGGTCTGATCTAGACCCCAACACTATCTTAAACAGTCTAATAACGAGGATTACGAGAGCTATCTCTAATTAATATAAAGTCCTAGTGTTTATGACTCATAGTTTGCCCATTCCCATCACTAAGGTTTAAATTGACCCAACAAGTTTAGAGGATTCTATATTAAATGAATAAAATAAACTCAATTGTGAGAAGATATTTGTAAAGATTCAGATCTCAGCTAGTAGATATTGTCTCTTTCAGGCTTTCCTTTAAGACTTTAAAACGCGTCTACTAGGGGAAGGTTTCACACTTTTATAAAGGGTGTTTTGTTCTCTTCCCCAACTAATGTGAGACATCACATTATTGCCATAGACTTGGAGGGGCTGCCCTACAGCAAGTTGGAGCTTAAAGCCAAGGAAGGACACAACCCTAGCTTTTATGATCCTGATGCCTTTGTTTTGTTTCTCTTGCCTTCTTTACTATATATTCCAATAGATATTATAGTGTAGCCTATTGCTTATCAAATTATGTGTTCTTCAACATTAAAACTCATATGAGTATCAAATAGAAGTTTATTAATACCTTACCAAACTCTCATAATCAAGCTCTTGATCCCAAGATAGGCAACCTTTCTTTGTAATTGATATGCCTTTGGGTAATAATGGCTAATAGGAAAGTGTACAAAACTCCAAGTGGGCAATATTCTTGATAATTCCCTTTGAATCTTCTTCCCAAAAAAGTGCACAAGATTCTTTGTATTTATCAAAATCATTTAAATGTGGTACAAAACACAAGAGTTTTTCATCCAAAAGTAGGCTATTTAGGGGATTAGTGATAGGTTTTCTTGATCGGATTCGTAAAGTATCAAGAACCCTAGTTTGTTTGTACATGACAGTTGATCTAAAAGCACATTTGTCAAAAACTATTCTAAAAACTACAATTATCTCACCTGATACTTACACTAAGAGAAGTTGAGTAATCAACTAAATATCGTAACATTTTTCAGGTTTGAAGATGATTAATCACTTGAATAAAATCATTCAAAGAACTAAAATTGGCCAAAAGGAATTTTGGGAATGTTAGTCATAGGATACCTTATGAATATAATGCATCTGACCAAGTAGACAAAGATCGAACTCTACTCAATTCTACTAAGTTGATTATAACTTAATAGACGTGTATAACCTCAATTATAAAGATAAAAGCTCAAATCCATTAATTTTTCACCGTATTTTAAAACTTTAAGAATATGTTATTTTTTACCGTATTTTAAAACTTTAAGAATATATTAGTAAGTGAGACGAATTTTTATACTACGGAAAGATATACTTAGAAAGAAAGATAAAAAGGAGTTTGGTGCATAATAGCTGTGTACGGTCAATGGGATTGATTCTTGGTTTTTGCCTTTTTGGTCCACACCAACCTCCATGGAAGAGGCCAACAAAAGCTTACCCTACCATACAGAATTTTATTTAAAAACCTTTTTCTATTATTATTTTATTTTAAAATGCCTAAAATGATGAATTCGAACATCAAATTTTTTTTATCAAAAATATATAAAATTAAGGATTTAAACGTTAAATTCAAGAAAGACGGTTAATATTTTAATCTGCTAAATTACATACTCGATTCAACTTATTATTATTATTTTTGAAATTTTATAAACCATAAAAGATACCATTATCAAAGATTTATTAGAGATGTCAATATTTTTATTGGTACAAGTCAAATTAAAATGGATGAAGAAATTTGGTATTAAGTGTTCAAAAAAAAAAAAAATAATAATAAAACATGTTCCAAGTTGTATAAATCATTTTATTGTATTGAATATTTCCCAAAAAGTATTCTTCAATCAATCATAAGATGGGCCCATAATAACATCGTGATAGTTGTCAAGTATCCCAACTCTTTCATCATTGATTTCTTAGTTTTTTATTTTTTGTATTAAAGTATATTTTACACCAACGGTTGATTCTTAATGGGAGATTAAAACTTATGGTCAACATTCTTCACATAAAATAATAAATTTAAGAACACTTCATGATTTATTAGTCACAGTACATCTGTGAAAGAAGTCGAGATCAAATTAGTTCTTATATGGAAGTTGGTTGATAATGTGATTACTTCCTTTTTAGTAAACAATTGAGCCTAACGCAATAAGATTTGTGTTAGAATTCAATTCACTGAAGTGAATTCAAGAGAGGCAAGAATTCTGATACTCAACAGAAGGTTGTAAATCTTTGCTAGATAGTACGTTGAACGTTCAAGATTTAGAATCATTAGCTATTGTACCAAAGTTGTGACAAAAGTGTTAAAGAAACAAGTTACAACCTGGGAGGGATAAAGGAAGGGAAAAGACAACAAAACCTTCACTGTGGTTTTGGTTAACGTCCAACATAGAGATCACCATGTTCAATGGCGAGGCATGATATGCAACGATTGAAAATCAAAGAGAAAACCCACCAACCTGAAGCATTGGAATCCTCCTTGTTGCGTCGACGATAGGCAAAAGTGATACAACAACTATATTTGAGGTGGATAGATGATATTGATCAACAATGGATGCTCAAAAGAGTTAAAAAACCAAACTGACATCAACCGCTATCAAACGCATGAGAGAAAGATGTAGGAAAATTACCATTAGCCAAGAAGTCAAGCTAGTGTGACAATTTGACATCTAGTGCTACACGTTTTGTGACGAGAGTCAACCTCAGCTCGAATGTTATAGCTAAGTAGGTCCGTAGTTCATCGGGAAGAGAGGTTTCTCTTTTCTTAAAAGTACATTCTAAAACTTATCGACATTTTTAGTCCATTTACTTCAGTTTTTGTAACATTTTGATTCTTATTTGACGTCCAAATGAATAAATAACTAAAATACTTCCGATTTCCGATCTTTTCTTTTAAAAAAAAAATACTTCAAAACACTCTAGAAGATACTGATTCTCCATTTCCAAGTGTTGTTGCATCTTTTGTCGTTACTAAATCTCATGGTTTGTAAGGAGACAAATCATTGAAATGCCCTTTAAAGGTAATAACATTTCTCGTAGCCCAATTGGATTTGCCCCACCTATCAACCTTCTCAATCCTTCTTATAAAGACCACCCACTGCCCTCTCTTTTGCCACACACATTGCCATTCTTTCCCTTGCAACCTTTTGAGCCCTTTCTTCCTTATTTTTATACTATTATCATGGCTTCCATGTCTTCCCATGGCTCTGCTTCATGGACTGCAAAGCAAAACAAAGCCTTTGAGGAGGCTTTGGCACGGTATGACCGAGACACACCTGACCGATGGCTCAATGTTGCAAGAGCTGTTGGTGGCAAAACTGAAGAGGAGGTCAAAAGGCACTACCAACTTCTTGTGGAGGATGTCAAGTTCATTGAGTCGGGCCGTGTTCCCTACCCGTATCGAAACTCGGGAGCCAGTAACTAAGGTAACGTGATCATTGATGGCAAAAATATGCATACAAAAAGAATCATGATAATGTCGTTACCAAAAACACTCGTTTATACACCCTGGTCAACAGTAACTTCTCGTAACCTTCAAATGGCTCAAAAGTTTTAGTAGAAGTCCGTATCTATTTATTGCAATAGAAACAGGTTAATGAAAGTACATAAAACCAAAATATCCTACTCATTAGGTTCTCCTCATTTATATCTAAGTTTTGTTCTTGATGATGTAGAACGTTTACATCATCATACCATCTTTGAAATTTATTTTCTCTCGATCAATATCTGATCATAATCTATAATAGTAATGTAGCTAAACGTATCGATCAAAGTAGAAGGTCATACGTTCATCCGTTCGTCCATGTTTATACAAAATAGTTGGTTAGTTGAGTTCAAGAAACCCTAGCCACACCATTGGCTTGTAAATGATCCCTTAGCTAGCTTGAAACGGATGTCATTATACAGTTTGTAAGTATATGAGCAGAGGAATGTCATTATCGATGAATAGAGGCCCCACACTTGGGCTGGATTCTTGTGTCAATGAATGGCTATATGTTTCAATAAAAAAACAATATAACTCATCGTCTTGTAAGCTTTTTGAAAGCCACCCTTCTTGTTCTTCCAAACTAAAGCTGCACCAATGTCTCAGCATTGGCTCTCACACCCCAACAAAAACAGGAATAATATTATATTACTGTTCATGTTAGATTGTAACCCAATGATTTTTTTTTAATTTTTTTAATTTTTAATTTCAGAAACAAGAAGCTCCATTGATCCATTGATCATGATCGTGAAGTAATAGAAGAATAAAAGGATTGGAGGAAGAACCATTTGCTAATGATTTGAAGAGTTATAATATCTATATTTCATTTGATATTCGTGTTAAGCTTGAAGTTAGTTTATTAATTCCATCCACTTTCAATTTTGAGAGGAAAAGATCGAAAGAATTATTCGATTCTTTTAGATGGATAATGAATATTTATGTTGTTTTGCAATGAAATCTATTTTCAATCAAATTTTTATCTTCTTGACCTCGAAGCATATCTAGTTGATATCGTATTTGCCAATCATTGATCCGTTTTTATAATTCAACTAGTATATGGACACTCTGACTTGTTTCTATAAAAAATTGAAGAACGTGTAATACCTTTAAACCAGTTTCTTCATAAGTTTTACGAATTAATAACTTAATAAATTGTCGATGTTGTTAAAAGTGTTAAATTTATGAACATTTAACTATATCCACTTACTCCCCTTTTTTTTACACTTATTCAAATTAATAACTATTTTTATTAAGTTATTGGGAGGAAGTTCATTAATTTTCTCTTCGGAGAGATGACAAAGTAGTGAAACTCGCACTTGTGTTATTCTAATGTGACGGTCTTGTTTATGTTATTTGATATTGTCAAACTCGAGCTATTTTTATATATAATTATCATTGGTTCATGATTTATACAAGTTTTGATATTAATGTGTGAATTTAAACAAATTTTCTCAGTAGATTGACTGTGAATCTTCTAGGTATTACTTGCTGGCGTGTTGATTTATACTTGAACTAACACATTCGATAACAACTATCTTTTACGTGTCGATACTAATGCATCATTTCTACTATTGCATCCATTTAGCACCATTTTTTATCATATCTCACAAAGTTTAGTTTTTCCACGTCAAGTTTGTTATGCTAACGTTCAATTCTTCTGTCCTTTATGTGATAAAAATATCGGGGAAAAAGCTAAAAGTATTATATCACCCCAAGTTTGACAGAAGTTTTAAAATAAGGTAGAAGAGAAGTCAATCTAAAGAGTAAAATGGTCATTTTACTCCCATGCCTAAATAGGAGTTGAGATGAACCGAAGTTTCTTAGAACCATAAGGAGAACTATTTTGTGATGTATATTGTTTTAAATGTGCTTATGATGAGATTGTGATGTATGATGAGATTTGTGATGTAGATTGTTTTAAATGCTTTATGTTGCATTAGAAAGAAGGACGAGCTATTGTGATCTGTGTTCTAGACTAATGATGGAAGTTATCTTCCTAATAAACTTTGTGTTCCGGACTAATGATGGAAGTTATCTTCCTAATAAACTTGCACCAATGTTTAGATTATGTATACCATGCTCTAAGTGTTCAATAGGATAGTCCCCCTAGCAAAACATGTACAAGATAACCAAGCTAAGACTAGGACACTAGAGTTAGAGTGGTTACAAGTTGACCTAGGTAAGTACGTTTCCAATAGATACTGTGTCCTCAGATTGTGAGCAACGATAAGAGACTTAGACCTGTGTGCACCCAGAGTATGAAATAACTCGAGGAGTTAGTCCTATATGTCTCGAAAACAAGAAATGAGCGTTAAGCTGTCTAGACATCCCTAAGAATCTAGTAGACTTCCACGATATCCAAAATGTCAAAGGTAGCTCTCTAGGTTGTCAGCAGCATGTACAGTGTCATCAGTTTAAGGTGTCATTAGGGCCCCCGCTACCCATTCCACTTCAGTACTAGTACTAATTAGCTAGGCCTACATTGATTAGGGTAGTGCACCAAGGTGACTAGTCGCCCTACCTAGTGAAAGATTTGCGATAATAAACCCACCCTAAGTGGGGGCGTAGAGCCACATAGGTTTACTCAGTAGTTGGCTGGCGATACACGGGATCACACACACAAGGTGACTTTACAGTCCTATGGAAGGGTTCGCCAGTTAACCTTCGATGATGACGAGCAAGTTAGCGCACATCACACTATTCTCACTGGAAAGAGAGTTCTATGAGGTAGCACCTCAACCTAAGACACCGAACATTCACTGTGCAAGTAAAACAAGCTACCTAAGTCAAAGAGCAAAAAGGTTATAAACCTGTACAAACTCGTAGGGGGCACTTTAGATGTTCAAATAGCAGAAAGATTAGACTCGAACTTCCTAGAATCCAGAGTAAAGCTTGTGGATACCTACTAGGTTAAAGATGTAATGAGAGCTCTCTGCCTATAAGTTGTTGGATTGGTATGAGAACACTAGAGGGGTGAATAGGGTTTTAATGATAAAAGTATTTAAACATGATTAATTTTTTCTGAAACTTTTTACAAATAAGTAGAAGATGATAATTACTTGAACTAAATAATTCAAGTCAAAACAATAATCAACTAGAACATGCAATAAATCACCATAATAATTTTGAAATTAAATAAGAAAAAGTTAGAAAATATGACGTATTTTGTAGTGGTTCGTCAAACTCGACCTCTTGAGAATTTGAATAAAGAACTTTCTCGACTCTTTTTACGGATCAGAGTCAAACCGCTACATCGCTCTTTTTACGAGTTCAAGAGCAAACTCAATCATTTTCACGACGCAGGATCAAACAGATATAAATATTTGAATTTGGTAGTCACAGACCACAACTATTTCAAATAGTAGATTTACAATTTGGTGCACTCACAACTATTTCCTTACAATATAATAAAAGAAATTTCTCTTAAAAATAAGATCAATAAAAATAAAATTGGAAACTTCTAGAGAGCAACAATATAATTTTAGAAAAATAAAATTGGAAACTTAGAGAGAGCCATAATAGAGTTTTAGAAAATTGAAGATGAAAATTGAAGATGAAGAATTATAGAAGTTGTCTATAAAAAAAATGTGGGGAAGTAAATGAACTTAAATAAAAAAGAAAGTTGGCAAAATGTAGAAATTAATATTAATTATTGGAGTGTGTTGAAAGAGAAATGAAAGGTAGAGATTAAAAGTAAATAATAAAAAAGTTATAATTTGTTATTATTATTTTTTAAAATATAATAATATAATATAAAAATAATAAAAATAGACGTGAGCAATGAAATGAAAAATTCAAATTTTATTTTATATATTAATATAATACTAATAGAGTAACGTAAATTTTCAAAAATTTCAAACTATAATAATAGATGTGAGTAAACTGATTCAAATTTAAATAAATAATTTTATTTATGAATATAATAATAAGAAAAATTCTACCATGGGTTACTCTTCCATAATAATAAATTTTATACTTTGATTTGTCTATCATTTTGATTTAGCTGTTATATTATCACGTCGGGTATGCTGTCTCGACTATAATTTTTTCGTTTTAGTTCTAATTTGAGTGATTGAAAAGTCGGTGAAATCGTTATTCTCAACCTTATACGGTTCAAAATACTGAAAATGGTTAATAATTAAATATAGGTTTGTTATCCTCCCAACCTCAATTAATTAATTAAAATTAATTAATATGAGATTAAGGAAAAAAAAAAAAAAAAACAACCAGGTAGGTTGGTTATTGAGTATTTTATACTCACACTTTTCCAAATTCTTCATAGGTGTTCGCAGGTTGCTGGTCGAGGTGGAAAAGTGTTCAAAGATGTGCAGTCACAAAGAGGATGGTTCTAAAGCGTCAATTCAACTTTGTATTTGAGTATTTTATATTTTGATTCGAATTGTATCTCAAATCCATTTCCTCTTTTGTAATAAATTCGAATGACAGCTTCTTGTAACGGAAGTTCCTTTTGTATTTTGCCGTGTTGTTTGCTAGTTCCATTTTTTTTTTAATATTTTAATGTCTTTTCTTTTCTTGTTTTAATATTTTAATATTTTTTTTTCATTTTAGTCACCGTTCGTCCGAGGTTTGAAGCCTCGAAAATTAAGAATTGGATTTTATTTTGTATTTTGTGGTATCGTTTGTTAGAGATATACATGGTTCGGGTCTGGTTGGGTTGAATAATTTTTTTGGACCAACCCAAAAGTTTAGATTATCAATTCAATCTAACCTAAAAAATTTTTGGTTGAGTTCGGGTTGTTCCAAACTAATAAGAGAAAAGAAGCCGAGCAGAAAAACAATGCAGCACTGAGAAGAGAAGTCCGATATAAGTGGAATGGAACACCGAGCAGAGAGATAGTCGGCGACGACGTCCGACGAGAAACACAAAGACAAGGTCGAGTAGAGAAATGAGAATTGAGAAGAGAGTCCAATGGAAAAATAAAGAGGCAATTGCGAGTAATGTCGCCGTCCGCTATGAGATGAGAACCACGTCAATAGAGAAATAAAAAGATAAATGACGAAGACGAACACTCTGAGATTATGACGATGAAGACGAAAAGCAGAGAGACAACTAGAAAGATGTGTACTTCCATCATTATAATTCTCGTGTATCCAAGAGCAAAAGAGACGGTCTGCATCCTCAGAGTGCAGATGCGCCGTGTGGCAAAGAACATGACTCATGATTCATCGGCTTGGGTTGCTTGGGCTTCTGTGTGGGCTTGACCTACTTTATATATATATATATTTTTAAGGTTTTTGAGTTAGAGATGGGTGGTCCCAATCATTTAAATTTCTAAATTCAAACTCAATTCGAATAGGATCGGGTTCCAAAAAATGAATCCAACTCAAACTCAATCCAACTATTATAATTTAGGTTGGATCGGATTGGGTTCTTGTGTTAAGCATCGTGTTTTATAATTTAGGTTGGATTGGGTTGGATTCTTGTATTAAGCAACGTGTTTTTTAGATAAATATGAAGAAAGTTATGACTGGTTTTAACATTCTCGATCTAGCTTTTCTAATGAGAATGGATCTTAAGTCTTACTAGTTATGACTCGAACTGATGATTGAGAATTTGGGGAGCCTCTTTGTAACACTTGCACCCCGACGAGGATTAATTTTTTTATTTATTCTTTTAAGTTCAAATTTTCAAGATTTTATTGAGGCTACCTTAGAGACCAACCGGGAAAACAAGCCCACCTCACGTGCGTTCACGTGCCTCCTCACATGGTTGGAGGTCATCCACGGACGCAGTGTCACAACTGCACTTTTGTGACAGCGGGACAGTGATTGTATTACACTTGTTCTAACTCAGCAACCAAGTCAACCATGTGAAAGTCGAACTTTGCAGACAGTCTTATGTATGATCAAGCCTCAAGTCACGTTTAAGAGAAATGTTTTAGAAAATGTGAGCGAGGAAATGAGTTGAAAACAATTTGAAGAAAGCAATGTTATAGGCTAAAAACGAATAAGTAACAACCACAACTTTGATAGTTTATAACCCGGGTAGAAAAAATTGATAACTAATCACATCCCCATGGAGTACATTTTGAGGCATTTTAGCGGTGACAGGTGTAGACATGATTTTGATGAATGATCATACATCTTTGTATTGATATGACAAGAATAATAAAGATCTAATACATCTAAAAGCAAGTAGAAGGGGGTTTAAAACAGGCATTGGGTCATGGGCAAGACTTCTTGAACAAGCATGACCAGGATATATATATACTGGAAATCACTTCGTGTAGGTGGAGATGCGTGTCACAAGACCCGATTTGACCCACACCTACATTTGACCTAAAACCACAATCCGTTAACCCATTCTCGACCTTGTTTAGCACCTACGACCTTAGTTGACCACTTGACCAGATGCGATCTTTCCATGCCTCTTTGAGCACGCCACATGTTGCACTATAACGTGTGTGGTTACTTATGAGTGAAGCAATGCATATTCCTTCCCATTTGCACACATGAAGGTGCGTGTAAGTTTCTTTTCTGCCTCTTTGACCTCTGTTTGACTGTTTTTCATCTCGGTTTCATCTCGATTTCAATACTTACCTCAATTTTACTTGAATTAGAACCTATCAGTGAATTCTTAAGAAATTTTGAGCTTTCAACAAGAGGAAAAGCAAGCTTGGAAAGGGCACGATCCATCGACTAAGTAACCACTCAAAATTTTTAAAGAATACTTGTAAAGATGGCTAGGATGTGTTAGCTTGTGCCATTCCTTACCTTAGGTGGCTAGAATATGCCTATTTAAAATTTCATAAAAGCAAATTTTGGATGAAAATGGATTGTATGTATGTTATGGATACTGTTATATCTCTAGAATGAAATTATGAAAATCATGCTATTTTTATACTTTCCCTAAGAGTTAGAAAGTGGTTATGCCCGACTAGATTTCAAGTTGGGCAATTTGGACAAGTAAGCTAGGAAAGATGTATGAAATTACCAAAATGCACTACAAGTTTTATGATGAATGGTTTAATATGCTTTTTGCTCCGTTAGAAAGAAGGATGTGCTATTTTGATATGTTCTCCGTGTCATAGATGAATGTTAACTGCTCGATGAGTTTGCATGAATATTTTAGCTTATGTTTTTACTTTTGTGAGTCAATGGTAATATTATCATCCTAATAAAGTTGCACAAATGTTTAGAATAAGAATATAAAGCTCTAGGGGATCGAAAGCGTAATCTCCCTAGTTAGCATGCACAAGAAAATAATGTTAAGACTAGGACACAAGAGCTAAAGCAGTTTCAAGTTTACCCAGGTTAGTACGTTTCCAATAGACCTACTACCCTAATATCATGATCGACGATCAAAAGTCTAGACCTACGTACACCTAGAGTATGGAGTAGTCGAACAGTTAGCCCTAAATGTCGTGGAAACAATACTTGATAATCAAACCACTAGACATCCTAAGAACCTAATAGACACTCATGGCAACCAAGGACGATTAAAGTAGCTCTCTAGGCTATAAGCAGTATGAAAGGAGTCATTAGAGTCCCCACTACCCTTTCCACTCGAGTAGTAGGACTATCGAGTAGTCATAGGTGGTTAGGGTTGTGCATACCTATTTTAATGTTTTCTACTGTGCTAGAAAGAAAAATAGGATGTTGTGATTTGTGTTTTGGGTGATTTATGGATGTTATCTCTCTATTGAGTTTGCATGAATGATTAGATTATATATCCTGTGCTTTAGGTTATTGATAAGAATATCTCTTAACACGCATGCATGAGAGAACCAAGTTAAGATTAGGATGCTAGAGCTAAAATGGTTTTACATTGACCTAGGTCAATACGTCTCCAGTAGACTGAGCAACCTAGAATCATGGACGACAATTAGAGATCTAGACCTGAGTGCACCCAGAGATTAGATTAGCCTCAAGGAGTTAGTCTCAAGCATCCTAAAAATATGTGATGAAATTTAAACCGCTTAGACGCCCTAAGAACCTAGTAAACCTCCACGACACCGAAGAAAAGTTAAAAAACCTTATGAGACAGCTAGCAACATGAGCCATATTGACTTGAAGAGTTATTATTGTTTGTACAAACCGGTCAATATCCCAGGTCGTGACCCGTCAACCCGCCTTGAGAGGATTGAGAGACTACATAAGTAGTTTTGCTCATGATAGGTGTCATTATCGTGTGAAGAAACAATCAGGGATCTCCTAAGCGGGCTCGATATACTATAAAACCGGCCTTGAGAGAACCGAGAGACCACACGAATAAACTAAGTAGCTGATAGACACACATGGTCGCTCCTCTAGATGTTGACTTTATGATCTTTTTTCTATAGACCACACGAGTAAACAAATTGTTCAAAAATAGGGCAGACAGATTGTTCGTAATCTACAAACTCAAAACATTGTTAGTGAGGATTTGTATTATTTCAATGGAATGAAACTCGTTCTTTAATTTACTTTTAAAAGGGTACTCATATAAAGTTTGACTTGTTTTTATTAAAAATTATGAATTTGTAACGTGCATGTTTTTTAGTTCTTCGCCAAAAAATAATGTAAACGTGGGTATAGTAATGAAACTTGATCAGTCTTGAGTTTTAGAGAAGTCGGCCAGTTTGAGGTTGAAGATTATTGAAAAAAGTAGTCCCACTTTGGTTAATTAATTAAGAGGAAGAATATGAGTTTACAAGTAAGTAACACTATCTCACAAAATCTAAGTACACAATATCATACCGATGATGATGCCCGTAATTCCGAATATGATATCAGAGTCATCATGTCAATAGAATCTTTCGGTATTGAAGAAAGGGTAATATATAATTAACAAATGATAATGAAGCAAATCGTTAATTGTACATAAAAGGCTTTAAAAGATAAAGTTGTAGAGTAAAATAGGTATGAATCCACGCAGCCATTTGAGCCAACTTCATTGAAACTTAAGCGACTTGAGCAACCTAGCAATAGCAAAAGCAAATCACAACCTTTTATTCCCTCATTGATATAGAACACAAAAATTATAAACCATATTTCATATCTTTGATCATCTTCATCACTAACCTCAATTCTTCATCTCCATTTCCGGCAGCTCTATAATTTGGAATAGGAACACACCCCGACTCAATCCGCTGGAGATCTTCCAAGAGTATCTCATAGTGTCTTTCGACTTCCTCGGCCGACTTCCCGCTGACGGCCTTGGCAACATTCTGCCATCTCTCAGGCGTTTCTTTGTCGTACAAAGCCAATGCCATCTCGAACAGCTTGTTCTGCTTTGTCGTCCACATCGCTTCCGGTCGGAGATGCTTCAAAGAGCTTGAAGCCATTGGAAAAAGAATTCGAGAAGAACAATTTTGAGATGGGGTTCTGGTTTAGATGGTGATCAATGGAGAAACTGAGAGAGATATACATATATTGGATGCAAGTTGGAAGAATCTGTGTGTTGGCGAAAGGAGAAAGTGAGAGGAGGATGAGTGTGAAGATATAAAGTGAAGAATAAGTTATAAAGTTGAGAAGGCTATTTGATTTTTGTTAAAGTTTTGTGGGATGGGATTGGTCATATTTACTTATACACTTGTAAACATGATTGGTTACCACTAGATGTAGGAGAACTTCTTTTCTCCAAACCACAAAAACATTTGTCTCTTTTTTAGTTTCTGTTTGTGGTGTGTGAGTGCGATCGATCTTATTTCTTCTTCCGCTTCAACAATTGAGTATCAGAACATTTTGATTGTGACATTCTGCTACAACAATTGGGTATCATAACATTTTTTGTTGTGGCATTCTGCTATAACAATTGGGTATTAAAACATTTTGGTTTTTGCATTCCGCTACAACAACTGGTATCAAATCATTTTTTGTTGTGGTATTATAGCACAACAAATGGTATCAAAGCATTGAAGGTTCTGACATTTAACGCAACAAGTGGTATCAGTGCATTTTAGTTATGGCATTCCACTACAACATCTGGGTATCATATCATTTGAAGGTTGTGGCATTGGTGCACATCAAGTGGTATCATAGCATTGAATGTTCTGATATTTTGTACAGCAAATAGTATCAGAGCATTTTGATCGTAGCATTAGTACATAACACAACTTTGAGTTACTTAAATTATTAAAATAATTGTGTTAAATAAGCATCAAGAGTGCTTAATAATATTTCTAAAGTGTTAATTGAGAAACTTCGAAGGATGTTTTTGGTTTAATTAGTTAATGGAAGATGCATTTGAAACGTTAATTAGTTTTTCTTTGTCCTTCGAGGGAAATTAGTGTGTTTTGGAGGGAATAAGGTTTGCTGTTTATGGTCGCGTGTCAGATGTTCTAATCATGCTTGTCTAACACATGTTTCCATCTAATCCAAACTCCTTTTACTTGCTTTCAGGTTAGTTAGGTCTTTACTATTTTACCAACATCATGTCTACACAAGGAAAAGTACTTGTCATTAGTTGGTTATGAGGGGTATCCCAAAAACGTTCGGATTGAAATATGGCTTTCAAATTAAGTTCCTAATCAGTGAATACCCCCAAAGGGAGTGGTGATGTCATACGTAAAAAGGAAAAGACTTATAGAATGGCAGAGGCAAATAGAGTTTTTGCACATTTTAGTTAATCCATGAACAGGATTTATATAGACAAATGACCTATGGATCCATACATCTCGATTGGGAAAGAATCAATAAAAAAAAGAAAGAATTGGAATTGAGATGTGATTAGTTATTAATTATTCCTACCTAATTTATATGCTATCAAAACTGTAGTTGTTGGGTATTCCCTTTTAGACTATAACATTGCTTTCTTTTAAATTGTTTTCAACTTATTTTTCCCTCACATTATATAAAATATTTCTCTCAAACATGAATTAAGGTTCGATCATACGTCAAGATTGTCCACAAAATTCGACGACTTTCACATGGGTGACTTGTTCGCATGTCGCACAATCGTTATTCCGATGCCACAAGAGTGCGATTGTGACAAGTTGTCAAAACTGAGTCGATTCCTTGAATCTAGTAAACAAACAAGCCTGATAAAAAATAATTAGGCAAGTCTCAGGTTGACCGATTGGTAGAGATCGAAGATCAGTTGCTATATCTGATTGAAATTCCTGATGAAATGGGGCTTTTGGAATCTCGTATGAACGAGATCACCACTTTTGGAGTGGTCAAAGAGATGGCAATCTGCCTTGATACAATGTCCATCTATGAATTAATGTTAAGGTGTGACCCTAGTTTACAACTATTGGTGGCTTGAAATGTGGGGATAACTCGGGGGCTCTATTGTCTAAATAGATGAACGTATGGAGGGTCAATATAATACCCAACAAGCGATCATTCATATGGTCTAAAAATGTCTAAGGATTTAAGAGCAACTTTTGAAGTGGTCATGACTCAAGTGGCGGTATGAGCCCAAGACTAAACCTCCCCATGAGAGCGGTAGGAAATCAAAACCTAGCTACGGGTGCAATTCAATATAACAAGGTAATGGTCTTGGAGCCTAAGTCATTAGGTGTAGTTCAAGATGCCAAGACTCTAGAGAACTTTATCTTTAACTTCGAGTAGTACATTTGAGCCACAAATCGTTGGCAACAATGCATCTATCTAATGATACAAAATTATGATAGAGATCCAAGTACATGAACATTCAAGATGGTCAATGTACTATAGACACTTTTGAGAGCTTAAACAAGAACTTCGCTCATAGTTCTTCTAGAGAATGCTAAGATAAAAGTAAGAAGGAAGTTAAGGGAACTGAGGCATATTGAGAATATTTGAGACTATGCTAAACAGTTTTTTGGGCTTATGTTGGATATTTGTGACATATTTGACAAAGACAAGGTCTTTAATTTTGTTGAGGGTTGAGTCGTGGGCGAAGACCAAGCTCTATAAACAAAGAGTTCAAGATCTTTCCATGGCCTATGCTACAGTCGAATGACTGTTTGACCTTATCAACAATCAATCTCAAGACATAATGCAGAACTAGGCTTCCACAAGTGAGGGTAATAGAAATTACCAACCCAACTCCCACCTTTGTGGCAGACTTAAAGCCGAAAGACGAGTATGTGAGCCCTCCCAATAGAGAGATAGAACTCCGTGGCTGAGAATAAAATGGCTGAAGTTGAAACATACTAGTTGGAAGGGTTGAAGACCCCGCATGGGAAACTAAAGTACTTATCTGCTCTCTAAAATAGAGTGGGAGAGATAAAAGAGCTAGTGAAATAGGGTCGTATGTATGTAGTGGCCTAAGTTAACAATAGAGTAGTCAAGAACACTAATGCTATTACGATATGAAATTTGAGGCATCAAAAAGTAAGACCGACTAACAAACTATACAATGCAAGCATGAATATATGAGAAAACAATGAAAAGCTACCCTAAAATTTCACACGATTTTTAACCATTGAACGATATTTCCAAAACAAATATAAAACTTTATACATGTACATAGTTCCGTTTGTTCATAAAAGAGGAAACAAGATTAAGATACAAAAGATGTATATGATATTACAAACTGCAAAAATATGTGGATGAGATAGATGCCCAAGTTTATACCCCTATATGGCTACTGAGCTCTCGAGCACTCCCTCATCTTGACCAAGAGCATCATGCACCTGAAAAAAATTGTAGCCAGGGATGAATTATTAATAAACCATTAAGCCACCTATTTATAGTCTCTAATCACATCCTTCCTAATAGAAAATCACAGACTTTACTCTATGCTCTAGAGGTTCAACTATTATTGTTCATAGATCTGGGAAGCTAGCTTAGCTTTCATAACGGTAACCAATATTCGAAGATTAGACATTATCCCAAATAACTTTGTACTAGGTGCGGGAAAGTATGGTCAGTACTAGTTTGGTCATCTTCCATGGGAGGTTAGTTGGCCAACCCATCCCATAGGTCATGAAGTCGCCCAAGATTGGGGGTGCTACCCCCTGGTACATGCTAGCTCCATTGGTTACCTATCTGATCAATACCCTCCGTGCAGGGTGACCACTGACTACTCACGTGATCAACGTCTACCCATAGAACACATCCACTGTGCAGATTAGTCGATCAAACTAGTGAGTAGCACGACCCTCATTGACCTCAATACCATATTAGAGTGAAAAGGGAAGCAAAAGCTCCTCAAATATTATAGGGCTACTATCTGTTGGATCAGTATGGCAACCCTAGAGGGGGGTGAATAGGGTTTTAACGATAAAAGTGTTTAAACTTGATTAATTTTTCTAATGATGAAACTTTTTACAAATAAGTAGAAGATGATAATTACTAAAACAAAATAATTCAAGTCAAAACAATAATCAAGTAGAACATGCAATAAATCATAATAATAATCTTGAAATTAAATAGGAAAGAGTTAGAGAAAATGACACCGTAGTTTTATAGTGGTTCGGTCAAACTCGACCTACTCCACTCCCCAAGCACCTCTTGGGAATTTGAATAAAGAACTTTTCCGACTCTTTCCACGGATCAGAGCCAAACCGGTACACCGCTCTTTTTACGAGTTCAAGAGCAAACTCAATCCTTTCCACGGCGCAGGATCAAACCGATACAAGTATTTGAGTTTGATAATAACACACCACAACTCTCTCAAAGAGTAGATTTACAATTTGGGATACTCACAACTATTTCCTCACAATATAATAATAATCCCTCTCAACAATAAGATGAAAAGAAATAAACTTGTAAGCTTGGAGAGAGCAACAAACAATGGACTTTGAACAAATGAGGATTGAAGAATGTATGTAAGTTGTGTGTTTTAAAAATGTGGGGAAGATGAGTTTATATAGAGGAGAAAAGTGGCAAAATGTAGGATTGAATATTGACCATTGGATTGTGTTAGGAATAATGGAAGGTGGAGATTAAAAGTAATTAAATAAGAAAATTTTCTAAATTCATT
>NW_019268519.1:6266945-6291263 GCF_002738365.1 Cucurbita moschata | reverse complement strand
TTAACCACAATTGATAATCAACTGATTGCAAATAAATTTTCATCCTAGCTTTCCAACATGTATAATTTGTTCCATCAAAATAAGGTGGCCTAGAAGTTGATTGTCCTTCACTAAAACCATTTTTAACACGTAGGTTTGCCATAAGCTCGAACAATAAAGTTTAGATAAAAAAAATCTATAGGAGCAACCTGCTCTGATACCAATTGTTGGATCGGTATGGCAACCCTAGAGGGGGGGTGAATAGGGTTTTAACGATAAAGGTGTTTAAACTTGATTAATTTTTTTTCTAATTATAAAACTTTTTACAAATAAGTAGAAGATGATAATTACTAAAACAAAATAATTCAAGTCAAAACAATAATCAAGTAGAACATGCAATAAATCATAATAATAATCTTGAAATTAAATAGGAAAGAGTTAGAGAAAATGACACCGTAGTTTTATAGTGGTTCGGTCAAACTCGACCTACTCCACTCCCCAAGCACCTCTTGGGAATTTGAATAAAGAACTTTTCCGACTCTTTCCACGGATCAGAGCCAAACCGGTACACCGCTCTTTTTACGAGTTCAAGAGCAAACTCAATCCTTTCCACGGCGCAGGATCAAACCGATACAAGTATTTGAGTTTGATAATAACACACCACAACTCTCTCAAAGAGTAGATTTACAATTTGGGATACTCACAACTATTTCCTCACAATATAATAATAATCCCTCTCAACAATAAGATGAAAAGAAATAAACTTGTAAGCTTGGAGAGAGCAACAAACAATGGACTTTGAACAAATGAGGATTGAAGAATGTATGTAAGTTGTGTGTTTTAAAAATGTGGGGAAGATGAGTTTATATAGAGGAGAAAAGTGGCAAAATGTAGGATTGAATATTGACCATTGGATTGTGTTAGGAATAATGGAAGGTGGAGATTAAAAGTAATTAAATAAGAAAATTTTCTAAATTCATTTATTTCAAAATTTTAATATAATAGTAATATAATATAATAATAATAAAAAGTTATGTGAGTAACGGTCAAATGAAATTCAAAATTTATTATAAATATAATAATATAATAATAATAAAAATGACGTGAGTAACTACCAAAATTTTATAATATAATAATATAATATAGTAATAATAAAATTCGATGTGAGTAACGGTTATATTCAAATTTATATTTTGTAAAAATAATTTTATTTAGAAATGTAATAATAAGAAAAACTCCACCATTTGTTACTCTTCCAATATTATAAATGTCATACTTTGATATATTTTGATTTGTCCATCATTTTGATTTTGTTGCCACATCATCACGTCGGGTAAGTTGTCTCGACTCTAATTTCTTCGTTTTAGCTCTGATTTGAGTAATTGAAAAGTTGTTGTAATCGTTATTCCCGACCTTATACAGAGGACAGTTCAAAAAACTGAAAATAGTTAATAATTAAAAGTAGGTTTGTTATCATCAAAACATCAATAATTAATTCATTGAAATTAATTAATGTGAGATCAAGAGCCAATAAGCCAACACTATCGACCTAGGAGGCTACCATTGTCTTCTAGAAATGTCATAGTGGTCTTTTTGGTTTTTAGGATGGTTTGGCAGTCTTGAAAAAGATTCACGTCTCCCGGTTTCATAGTTCCAACTCCCCGAGTCTATTTCGATCAGAGTACTAGGGCTTCACCCTCTAATTGTCTCTCATGATTCTACGACGCTTATATCTTTAGAGGCGTTCCATCCTAGGTCACAATCTAGCTAAAGTAATGCTCTCTTCGTAGACTTAATCTGTTTCTACTGCTCATTCTCTACCGGAAGAATTAATACATTAAATCACCTTGAACTAATGTACAATTAATCATGCATACAATTTCATATGCTGAATGAGGTGATAACATCCATCAAGCACTAGAGTGCATATGCACAAATTTTCATCCATCGTCTCAGCATAATAATGTACAAGCAGCAAAATATAGTACAATGCCTTATACAAGAATCAATCAATGTGGTTAATCTCATGTTGTATCTATTTTACCTAAGCACGTCTTACCGAAACTAGCAGCATAGAATTGGGACCTAATTCACATCAAAATTGGGATAAAAAAATGGGCAAACGAGCATCGAACAACAAGAAAAATTGAACTCACGCGCCGGAAGGGGTCTCACACTCACTTACCATGTGTGAAAAAAGGAATGTAGTTGCAGGTCTCGGGTCGGTATAATGGGTTGGTTTGAGTCTCGGATGTAGGTTGCTATGTTGGTCGGCTCTCAGGTCGTGGGTATGGGTTTGGGTCGTGCGCAAATCTCGAGTTGAATGAGGTTTGTATCGCATGTCGCTACTGAGAGGGGAACATGTTTCTCCGCTATGCATGTGACACATGTCTGCCTCTAGATGGGATACACTTTTGCCCTCGTTGGTCGACACACGATTGGCCAATGTTCTTCCACTCATGCATAATTTTTTCCAAATTTTCTTTAGTTTCTACATTCCAAACAAATTTCTTTGCTTTTTAATTTTTCGATTCTTAACTTGAAACGAATTACCTCCTTCGTGAAAATTGTAGGTCTCATATCTAGCAATCCCAAAGTAATTTGTATACAATTTTTAGTCAGCCACACACTTTAATATAAGCATTGAAATTTCAAATTTTATTCGTTCTTACCGGTATTAACGATGTCCTAAAACTTAGATTCTGATGTGATTCTTGGTTGAGCTTCAACACGAAACTTGTGAGAATCATCTCCTAGATTATCATATTCCAGTATTAGAACCTAATATCAACATTAACTCTCGAATCTTGAAGATAATTCGAGACTAAATACTTATGAGCTTCCTCAAGTTCTTGGTCGTATGAACTTCCCTCGAGTTCTGGGTTGTTTCGTGGTGGAATCGATTGATCAAAATGCCCAAACCTACTCTCCTAGATCCATTGAGCAATTCTTGAGAGGAATCCTTGCTCGATTCGTTCTACTAGTGTTCGATCAAATTCTTTTGAGTTCCTCTTCCTTCCCCTTCTACAAACTCTAATTTTTTTTTTTCTAACTCTCCTTTACTCTTCACACTCCTCAAAAACAACCAAGGTAGAAAAAATTAATTTTGCCGGAATGTTGACTTTGACCAAAAAATATTTTTGACATTTTTATTTCATTTTTTCTAGGTCATACAAGAGAATTTTTTTTCTTTCTACATTTCGTTGAAATTCAACCTCAACCACTTCCAATAAAATCCCAAAATTTTGAAAAATAAAGAAAAAAGTCTAAGATATTACATACGTGTTGAGCTCGAGTGTTACAAGAAATTTCTCTATGAAAGGTCATAACTATACCTAAATTTTATTTTCTTCGTCTAGAGCTCGAGCAATTGTAGCCTTTTGTTCAAGGGTCAAAATCTCTAAACTTTTTTGGAGAATCAACTATCAAAAAACCGTAAATCCTTGATAGAAGTAGCTGCCGACATCGTGGGTATAGAAGCTCGATCGAAGTATTAACTAAATCCTCCCATTCTCATGACTAAATCTTCCTCCTTCTCCATCTTTTTCTTCTTCTTTAAAACGTCACGGATATGAGTCATGTTAGTTCCAAATCAAAATTAGATTATGAGATGCGATGTTACATTGAGAGACCTACGCTCTGAATAGAAGTAAGGTCAAGCTGAATGACTTGGTCTAGCGTGGCAAGTCAGTTATGTCACAGATGATTGAACATGCACTCGCAGGCATCGATGACACTTATTTCATGGCCTTTATGCACCTTAAGTAGAAGAATTTTTTTTTTTCATCCAACATTAAATTTTCATTAAGACCACATGTGGTATCCAAATTAAAATTAAATTTGCAAAATACTTGCATTTTCTTTATTATTTGCATACGTTTTAATAATACTTTTGAAATTTTAATCGAAATCTAACTTTAAAATGTTCTATAAACCGCATTACTTCAAATATTATTTTTTCTCCGAAGACATCATCCACGAATATAAACAACATTACCAAATAACTAGAAATGACAAAAATGAAAAAGAAAGTTATACGCAATTAAAAAAAAATAAGAACGAAGAATCTAATAGTACGAAAATATAAGGAAAACTAAACTAAACAAATCCAAAAAATATTCGATTTTGATCTTCTAAATCGAATTTAATCGAAAACAAGAACAAAGTGGTCCTAAAATTATTGGATAACATTTTTTCTTGCTAGTCATGTCAACATCTATGGCCAACCATAGAAAGGATCCTTTCATCATCTTCAAGTGGCAATTTGATGTATTTGGCTTGAGAGGCTACCTTTTGGTAAGCCCTTCGAGAAGTTGAAAGTGTATGTCCCAAAACAAATGGGATGTAATCACATTAAGCTAAGAATTGTGACTTTTCAAGAGGCAAAAGGAGCAATCCACCACCAAAGTTGGGTGCCCAAAAAGCATATGATACTTAGATATCATAAAAGTGCACCAAGTTACAAGAAAAATAAAACGACTCATGACATGATCTATAAAGTTTTTTTTGACATTCGAAATACTTTGACTCTTATTGTATGTCTCTTTTGTCGCGATCTATTCTCTCTTTATGAGTCCATGAATTTTTATCAAATTATTTTAGATTTTTAGAATTTGATCAATTTTTGTGTTTTTTTTATGATGTTCGGTATTTTTTTCTATGTAACTAGATTCAACTGTTCCTTCACCAAAGTTAAAGATTTTTATTCCAATTTTTCCAAAGATTATTCTCGTATAGTTTGTTAACTATGAAGAGAAATAATCTCATTCGAAATTGGTTCAAAAACTAAAAGACTTACTGTTCTTGAGATTGGTCATGAGATTGGTCAGAACTCTATCTTTCCGTTCAATTTCTTCTCAGAATTTCTCTATGAAAGTGGTGCAAAATTTCTTCCTAAAATATTTTGACATAATTAACTTAAAACTTCAAGACATAGAAGTACGAAAAAGTCAAGGCTAGAATCTCAAAAGTCTTACTTCTCGATCTTCCTCATTTATTGACTGATTTGGACGATTCAAGTGTTCATACTAGATCTCCTAATAGTTTTGTGTAAGTTTTATGAATAAATCTTGACCATATAACAACTCTAATTAGCCAAATCGAAGCATGTAGGATGGTTACTTTTTTTTATAACTTTCTTTTTTCTTTTTTCTTTTTTCTTCACTAATACTTAATATGAAAGTCATGCATATTTGAAGATATGGAAGAAGAGTGGAAACTAGAGAGGCAAAGCTTTAGGTCCCAATATCTAGAATCATGTAATAAGTACATCGAGCCAACCATCTAACACAATTGGGCTAGGACCGTGGACGCATATACTTGGGACTAACATAGTACTCCTTCGTAGGCATCTAGGAAGGTGTTTATCAAGATAAATACCTCATTCTCTTCCCCCTCACAAATTTTTTTTGAAACGAAACTGTTGCAGCAAAAGCGGAATCAAGATCGATTACACTCACACATTCAAAAACAGAAATTAAATAAAGAGACACAAAAATTTACGTGGTTTGGAGAGAAGAAATTCTCTTGCATACGAGCGGGAACCAATCACAATAATCAAAGTATTTACAAAGTATATATCTCACACTCTCACGTTAGAAAGCCTCAGATATAGGGCTCCAATAACTTTTTGTTGTTCAAATATAAGTTTAACTTTAGCTAATTTACATGATTCAAAATCGTTCTTTTGATCAAAATTTTATATATCATTCCCGTTATATAAATTTTCTCGAATTTTGAAAACAATTTATGGTTCTATTGCATGCTTGGTTATTTATACAAATAATTTTTCTCAGATATTCACTTATTTGTTTGTATTCTCAACCATCTTCTTCTCCAATAAAGTACTAAGCACTTAGACTAAGGCTCTCTAATTCTATCAATTATAGAGGACAACAAATTCTTAACATATCTCAACAATGGTACGATATTGTGTATCTTGGTTGAGATTAGACATTTTGGTGAATTAAAAATAAAGCTATGATATCCTCAAATAAATATCTACTCCTCCTTACAAAGAGTCTAACTTGATAGGACATACTTTTCTTGTCAGGCAAACTCTTTGTCAAATAAGTAAGAGAAATTTGATTATTTTGGAAGGAAAAAAAGAAAAAAAAAATGAAGGAGAAGGAAGAGGAAAAAGATTGTTCGAGATTGAATCATTTTATAGCTCTAGAATCTTCATGAAAGTTGATCGTTCGATCTCTCTATAAATCTGTATTTTTGGATTCCTGAAAATAATTAAGAATCGAGCTTACAAAATTTTTGAATTCTAGAGTTAAAAAACAATAAAAGGAAATTCATGAGGGAGAGTCGCACTTGGGGATCTAATTCACACCGTGGGTGATGCTAAAAAAAAGGGAAATCATGCATTATCGAGGTTGATTACGTGACCATGAGTGAAGTTAGAAGCTCGCATCTATAAGGGTTTGATGATGGTGTTGAATGTCACAATCACACTTTCGCATGACGTTTGTACTCTCATTCTCACTACTAAATGAGTCAACTAAATCAAATTCATGTCGCCTCGGCCGAACGAATTATACACAAGCTTCTGCCCTAACTTTGTGAAAAAGGTTTTAGAAAACAAGGGCAAGGAAATTTTCGAAAGAGGGTTTGAAAGCAATGTTATAGATAAGTAAGTAAGAAAGACAATACAACAACTTAACTAGCATATAACTTCGGGAAAATTAATAGCTAGTCACTGTTGATGATTTTGGCCCTTGATCAAAGTACACCGAAACAAATGAGTGAAGCATAAAGAACACCATGAGGGAAGACTCTCTACCATTTGTCAACTACTAACATTTCTCTTAAATAAATCACTAATCATTTTTCTAAACTTGCTCAAATTAATAATAGTTTTAATTAAGTCAAGTTTACTGATTCACATTTTCTCACGTAAACTTGACTTTACTAGATTCTTCACTCTAAGCAGCTCCAGCATGTCTACAAAGTTTAATCCTTACTAGAGACTGATAAGAATATTTGCACGTTTTTCACGTTCCTCTGTCAGCTTTGTTAACCTAATTATAGAGATAACACATTATCCTTAATCATTTCTAAATGGAGAATTGCAATTTCCCTATTTTGATTGAATAGAAAATAGTTGGTGCAAGTGTTTTCAAATGGGTCCTAAGATTCCATGTCCACAAAAACATGTTGTTGGTCTTAGGGTGAGCCCCCCAAGAAAAGTGTTAAGAAAAGAAATGGTGGAACAGCTGGTTTGTGTATAAAAGATGAGATTGACTTCGACAATACTAAAAGCAAAAACAAGAAACAAAATGATTGTCTTGGAGGACTAACTCTGTTGTATGAATTTCTTGAGTTTGAGGTGACACTTACATCTTTGATTGGCTCAATCTTATGTCAAAGCATATTTCTCCCATGCCTCATGCCTGATTTTGTATCGGTATGATCTATAAGATGTAGAAAGTAATTATATAGGAGAAGAAGAACGTACTATGAAATTTAATATCTAACACTTTTATTTTAAAGATCGGTACTTCAATCTCTAACTAGTAATTATTGAATTTGTATATATTTTGGAAACTTTTATACAACAAACTGTATAGATAGTAAATGAAAATTTTGGCGATCGACCCAAAGCATCTCTTTTTTTTAGTTCAATTAAAACATCCATCCGATAACAATTAAGAGGCTTTTGAGAAACGACTAGTCGCTTGTTGTCAAGCTTTGAGGTCGATTAGATCTATATACTATTTATGAGCAATAATAAAGTTGTTACAGGTTGAAGCTATAACTATGGTTAACGTGAGTATAGTTCCACTTGGCACAAAACATGTATCGGTAGCTAATATGTTAAAGATTTGAATCCCTCCCCCTACACTCATAATGAATGAAAAAATGTTCATTTAAACAACTTTAACACATACCGACAAAACAAGCATACCTAGTAACATGCACATGATGGATTGACATTGAGATAATTAGAAACAAATGCATGAAAATGAAATAGGTTGAACTAATTTAATTTTGAAAATAAGATTAAAAAAATCAAAATCTAATAGAAGATGGTATCGTTTAAGTTCGTCTACACATGGAAAATGGGTTTGGGATGCAAAATTCCATCAATGAAAAAAAATAATCGAAAATACATAGAGACTGACGCCCCAAAACGGCCTCTTCTGTGACCGCGCAGCTCTTGAATGCTACCCCACCTCCATTGATAGTCAGGTAACACCTAAAATAATTATATGAGCTTGTAGGAAAGTCTCTGAGTCATAAACAATTTTGTTGCTCGTAACAAATTCACTTTAAGTTTGAAAGCAGTTCACCCATTTTTTGGGTAGAAGCAATTCTCTTACTACTAAATGACATATCTTAGCTCGAGGTGAATTATCTTTACTGTTCTTTTGACTTAGTCAACTTGTATTGCCACAACAATAAATGATCGATACCTTCTATTGAAGCACTACCTTATAAAATCTGGTAAAAAAGTATAGTCACTATTGGTCTTAATATCATCTTTAGAAGGTTAGCATACCCTTCCATTGGATCATAAAATCATTATGAGTCGAGTGGAGCAACCTTATGTGCTTGTCAGCTACTAAATTACTTACATAGTCCCTACGACCCCTTCTCAAGACAGGTTTATAGCGCAGAGGTTGTATTCAGAAGACCCTTGGTCATTCAACAAGATAAAGAACCCGGTCGCCTCGACACGCTACACTATCAATCCTAGGCTTGGCTTGACAATACAACTCCTGCACTCCTATTATTTGGTAGGGCATTAAATGTCTGATCTAGGTCCCTAATAGCACTAACAATGAATCAGAGGAGATAGAAGGGCAGAAGCTCTAGTGACACCATTCACATTAAGTTCTAAAATTCTTAATAAAAAAAGTCTCACAATTTAGAATTTTTAAACAAAAAGTCAAAACATCCATTTGCTTCACGTATCACAGTTTAAAACTATACTAACACCATCATCAATAACTTAGTTAAAAATCGAGAAAAACTAAGAATATTTAAAATTATTGTCAAACAAATGATTGTCACAGAGAACCAGTAACATATTTTTAATAGAATCACGTGAGTAAGTATAAAAATTGAAAAGGGTTCGAATGATGAAATTTTGAGTTAGAGAAAGTAGTGCACGACTGAAAAGAAACAAGGGATCATTATGAGCTCTCTCTCTCTTTCTATTTGGACATATGACACAACTGTCCATGATCTAACGTTGTAATGTAATGATGTTAGATGTACATAAGTTGTGTCTGTCCTAAACCTAGTTTTGTTTTTAAGGTTTAATGTTTTATTACTTTCCTGTTATATATCTGGGTCCGTTGATTGGGTTTATTTTGCACTTTATTTTAAAAATACCTCTAAACTTTCAAGTGTTTCACTAATAACCTTACACTTCAAAAAAAAATACCCTTAAAGTTAAAAAAAAAAGAAATTAAAAATACCATTACAGTTAGTTTTGGATGAAACCTACTAATACATTGAATTTTGGATGGAACCCGTCAATACAGTATTTCAAAAATACCATTAAACTTTTAGGAGGGTTTCAAAATACCCTTTTTAACTTTCAAATATATTAAAAAAATATCTTTCCGTTTTCAAAAATTTCATTAATAACCTTAAACTTTATTTAAAACTTCAAAAACACTTTTAAACTTTTTTAAAAGTTTAAAAATACCCTTATCCTTAGTACCCATTTCAAAAATACTCTCTAACTTTAGTAATATTAAAAAGTTTAGAAATAATCTACTAGATATCGATAGATAATTTTTGTTTGACAGTAATTATTTTTAATTGTTCTTTTTACCTAAATAAAAAATATTAAGACTACTTTTAAAATTTTATAGGTATTTTTGAAATATGTACCAGCAATAAGAGTTTTTTTTTTTAATTTTTCTTTAAAATTTAAAAGTATTAACAAAACTTTTTAAAAGTGAAAAGATAACTTTTGAAATAAAGTATTAATTATTTCCATACGAAACCGACAATAATTTTTCATACTATTTTAAAAGTTTAAAGGACAATAATTTTTCATACTATTTTAAAAGTTTAAAAGTATTATTGAAATTTAGAAAGTTTAGAGGTATTTTTTTTTTAGACAAATTATAAAGTTTACGTGTAAAGGAGAGAGAGGGGCTACAATGGTGATAAATAGAACCAGCAAAGAGAAAAGACCCTTCAAAGACGAGCCCTTAAATACACATTTCTTTCATTGGACATCCTTTGTTTTGTCTATCAATTTGGGCTCCTTCATGTCCTTATTTTGAAGGGATGCCCCAAATAGGCTTCATGTGATCATGTCTCTTTCTCTCTCTTAATTAATCTTATAAAACAATTAGTGCACGTTGGAAAGTTTATCCATTCTTTAAAGAATTATTATAACTTGGATCTTGCTTTCTCCTATTGTCTTGGATTCTACAAGCATTCGCATTAAATGTTTTAGACAGGAATGAAAGGTTGTCTTAAATTCTTTCATGTTTTGTGTTTGGTGACTTAGGGAAACCAAATGGATATGGTTGGACAAATATTAAATGGAGATTAGATGAGATCCTTTATCAAAAGTGGGCAGCTAGTTGGAATAAAGTATTGGATTCTATACGAGAGAACTTATGAGCCCGCTAGCAGCGTGGAAAAACCAAACTAAGGAGTCACTATTATGTATAGAATGAAACCTACCTTCATAAGGGATGGGAAATTACATAAGTAGATAACGTAAGTATTTGGTATTATATGTAGAATGAAGCCCACCTTGAGAGAGGACGAAGGACTACATAGTAGGCAGCATGAGGAACTACTACTGTGTGTAGTATAACCTACCTTGAGAGAGGTCGAGGGAATATATAAGTTGATAACATGAAGAACCACTACCGTGTGTAGAATACAACCTGCCCTTGAGAGAGGTCGAGTGACTACATAAGTAATCAACATGAGGAACCACTATTGTGTATAGACTACAACCCTCCTTGAGAGAGGTCGAGGGATTACATAAGTAGATAATATGAGGAACCACTAGTGCGTGTAGAATATAACCCATCTCGAGAGAGGATGAGGAACTACATAAGTAGATAAAATGAGGAACTACTATTGTGTGTAGGATAAGCCCACCCTAAGAGGGACGATGGACTACATAAATGGATAAAATGAGGAACTACTATTGTGTGTAGGATAAACCCACCCTAAGAGCGGGCGAGGGACTACATAAAAATTTTAGCTCATAATACATACCACTAACGAGTATGGTGACAATCCGGTGATTCTTGAATTGGCCTGTCCTTCTTAGTGCCTAAAGAAAAGTATGTGATAACTTACTAGGTGATTGCTTATCAAGTATTTTTATATTCCCCCTTTTTTTTTCCATATGTTCGCAGGCTACTAGTTGAGGTAGAGGAGCATTCGAGAGCTATGTAGTCACAGAGCGTGTCTTTCCAGAGCATCAGCTCATTTTTGTATTTTTAATATTTTGTATATCTCAAACACGTTTCTCCATTTGTAAATTTAAACAACACCGTCTTGTAATGTGATTTCATTTTGTATTTAATCATAGTGTTACACTGTCTTTATTTCGATTTAAACTTTATTGCATTCTTATCATTTATTTTATTTTATTTACTTTTGGTCTCTGTCTTTTTAGTTAGGATCCAACTTTCAAACCCTTGAAAATTGGATTGTAACATGAAAGCTTGATAAAGTCAAGACATTTCAAATGAAACTCGGGCATGCATGTTTACATCTTCAAGACACTGTGTAGAGTGCTAAGATACTACCAATGTTGAGTGTAGCATTGAAAGGAAAACCATAGCATCGAGCACGGTGTCTTTGGATAAACACGCACCATCATAACATTACTACATGTGTTCAATTGCTTAATGGCGTGCAACATTTTCGTCTCAAAGCTATTAGCTCGAGTATTTTTGTCTTGAACTTCATCTTCTCTTGACTCGGTTACATATGGTAGATTTAAGGTACAATTAAAGTCACATCTCATTTTCATAAAAATAAAACTTTGTAAACAGTAAACTTTATTAGATAACGATTTCGATTTTAGTTTTCGTAATTTGTCCGCTCACTTATAATTATATATTATTAACTTGTAGCTTTCAACTTTCTATTTTTCTAAAGTGAGTTTTAGAAAAAGTGTTAGAAATGAAAGAAAATGAAGAGAGAGTATGGATGAGTAATGGAAGGGTGAGAGAATGAGATGGGACATTACAATGTAATGTCTTTTGGTAGAGGGAGCTGAGCTGGCATTAATTGTCTTTTTTAGCTGAGCTGGCATTAATTTTTTTTTTTTTTTTTACCATTATTATAAGGTTGACCCATTTTTCCCTTTTGGTTTCCATTCTATATTCATGCATCCTTTCCATGCAAATAGCCCTTTGGGAAACCCAATAGCCCTATCTTCCTCTTTTCTACTCATTTAATCTCTCTTTACCCTATCCTCTTTTCTCTCTCCTCATTTGTCTATTTTGTTTCCAGAGGAAAGAAACAGTGAAATCTCACTTCGTTTTGAGAGAGAAACGAATCATTTCTTATAAAGGTGTTGAAACATCTCCTTAATAGGTGCGTTTTAAAATAGTGAGGTTGACGGTGATATACAATGGGACAAAGCGAACAATATCTACTAGCAGTAGACTTGGGCTATTACAAATGTTATTAGAGTCGAACACCAGGCAGTGTGCTAGCAAGGAAGCTGGGCTCCCAAGGAGGTGGATTGTGAGATTTCATATCGGTTGGAGAGTACAATCCACCTATTATAACATAACATAGACATAATATAAGTAAACCAATTCACACATGATTCACACATATCAGTATATATGACACGTGCAGAACCACAGGCACGTGTCAACATCAAATATAACCATCCCGATAGTAAGGCTACTTACTTGGCTAGCTTAAGTCATTGTCACGAATATATCTTTAATAAAAGTTTGATTCCGTCCTTTGAAATCCAAGTCAACATATGTGAGCCCATGACATCAGTTTCAAATTTGAACTCTATAACATTATCTCTAATCTGCCTTGGTCCATTGTTAAAAGTCTTGAAATGTTATATATATATATATATATATAAAAAACGCTATTTTTACTAACTATCGTATGGAATATATTGTTACTAGACAAAAATTTAATAGAGTTTCTTGTCCTCTCATATTTGCTTATTTTTAAATTTTGTTCACCAAATCTTTCCTCAATCTTCCGTCCTCTCTTATGATTGTATAAATAGATTTTCGTTCTCTAAACAAATATCCCATTTATTTTCTGAACAGATTTTATAGACTAATTTTAATAGATTGTTTGCCAAATCTTATAGATTTATAGAATTGTCAACAAAAAAAAATCTAATTGATTTAAATATTAGATAAAATATTGGATAGAGGGAAGAAGATCCTATCCTAATAAAATATTGTATAGATATATATATTTATTGGCCGTTACATGTTACAAGTTACATTAACCTCATTTTTGAAATCGGAGTTAAAGATAGTTGATCGACGTTGTTAGTTCCCGCAACAGAGTAGGTATTTTATGATTTTCGTCGGACTGCACGTGGCAACCTCTTATTCCTTTACAACATTAATTGCGATGGATTTCCTCCATTTTCTTATGTCGACATGTGGGTGCGCCTCTCGGTTAACCTTTCACATCATCCATAAGCATAAATAGCTCTCATGGTTTTGCTTTGGGCTTGTCCAAAAGGCCTCACACTAATGGAGTTAGTATTCCTCACTTATAAACCCATGATTATTACCTAAATTAGCCGATGTGGGACTTCCATCATCCAATACTTTTATCCCAATTTTGTTTCATTTATTTAAATTTTAGTCCGAAATTAAATATCAAAAACAATTTATGTGTTAGAGTAAATAATGGATCATTAGCCATTTTTAAGAAAAGAAAGTAAGAATCATTAGAATTGGTCAAAATTTATGTGAACGGAATTAAAAATATATATATATATATATATTTTTTTTTGTATAAAAATAAGATTGTACTACATGTTTTTTTAATTTTAGTTTTATACCAAACACAATTTAGAAACAATGAAAACGTGGAATTCGATTTTTAATGAAACAATTAAGTGAATATCAAAATAAGTGAAACCTCGACATAAGTGAGAACAAATTCGAAGAACGAAAGCAAACAAATTTTGAGTTAGATAGAACTTTGGCTAAGGCCAACCAAGTAAGTGGTTTTACTATTGGTTCGGTCAGAAGACTTGTCTTATGTATGACAACACGTACTTTAGTGGCCCTTGCACATGTCATTTATGTTTTAAGATGATGTGCATTTATTAAATGTCATGATGCATTATGACGAAGGATTTTCTAAGACACAACCCTAATTGATGTTAATGATGATGAACGTATAAAGGTCAATGCATGCATGTTACGTAGAGTAATGTGTGAATTATGTATAGGGTTGTGTCATAAGAATGATTTAAAGATGAAAATTATAGAGAGTTCATGCATATTGTGTGTTTATATACATCAAATTTCTTCTTCATTTATGATGATGAGTACAGACGTGTACACTATGATGATTACCATGTCCCGCATGATATTTCAGGGCTTACTGAACTTCGAATGTCCTGCTACGAAGAGCTAGCCAGACTATGATGGGTCTAGAGGAGGGTGCGAACTGCCTAGGGACTTACACTCGCATGCGTTGACCATGTGTAGAGAAGTACTACACAACCAATTTTGTTCGGACTGGTGGCCCTCTATAATGGTTTTAATGATAGGTCCCTAATCATGAATTGCATGCATTTACATTTCATGACTCGAATAGTCGGGTCACTCTCTTATAATCTTTACACGACAAATATTTTTAAACTTATCTCTCGTAAGATCTCCATATACACAAACAATATATATTAAAAAATTCAATGAAAAAGTATCTAATATGAAAAGGGTAGCCCATTGGTTGAAAGAATCCTTATGAATATACAAACTCTTAGTACACAAATGCTAAAACACTCAAATCATGATGATTTCACCTCAAATGTAAATTTCAATCATCCATCCAAAAACTTATAATCACTTGAAATATGTTGAATCTATAGTTGCATAAATGAAATTTGATTTTTCTTTAACGTTCTTGAATTCAACTTGAATAAAACTTCACTTCACGAACTCAACCTGAATAGCTAGAGTGTATCTTGCGGTAATTTCAACACCATTTTTTTACATCTTCCTTAAAATTCATATTCATGATTGGGATATATATCTTGGTTCATACAAGTATCCATTGATGGCTCACTGATGGAGCTGCAACGAACAGATTATTTATCTAATACTTCTAAACATGTTTGACATACTATCTTCACGAAATCTCTTAAAATCATAGCCAATTATAAACATTTTTACTCCACACTTTTAAAAACGGTTTCGACCCCATATAGTAAAAACTATTCTCGAACATACCCTTATTACAATTTGTGTGTATCCTCGGACATAATTCTTATCTATACATTGCAAGAAAGGTACATTATTGGTGGGCATGGAATGAAATTATATATAAATAATTCAACAGTTCCCAAATAGTAAAAAGTGTAATATCTATAGAAGGATCAAGATATTAGGATGATGCTCATTGTGTATTGTGATTACAAATAATTGTAGGAAGTGGAAGGCAGCTGCAGATATTCAAAATCTTTCTCTTTATATCTCTCAAGAACTATGATACCTTATTCATAGAATCTGATACACCTTTTTTTTCCCTTCTATATTATAAGATAAGATATGAAAAGGCTTCAAATATATAGCTTTTTGTTTAATATTATTATATTTACCCATATTATCAACCACGTAATAAGTGTTCGTGATTGAAACGACCAAAAACGTTTTGACCCACTAAATCTTTCTGTCTCGAACATGTTCGAGAATGTGAGTTAATAAGCTTGACTTAGTAAAAGAATTTATTAACTTGAAAAAATTTATTAGTATTTTCTTCGGAGTAAATACTTTCATTAGATATATGCTTTATACATTAGATAACAAATAGAATTGAAAAGCATAGCAGCTCAATGTTAGATCTCTACTATCAAATTGTTCTGTTCTTTCTGTTTGTTGTATTATTTATTTCAGTATATTTCGATCATGGGCCACATCCAATAGAGGAAGTCATCTTCGATCTCGATAATACATTCTAATACTAATAGAAGTCGTTTTCTCTTTTGATTATTAAGTAGTTATGTAGATCAACAATTGGAATGCAATTATCAAGTTTAAGATAATTGGATTGATGCATAGTTAAAAGAGAATGTTTTTTTCAATTGCCCTAATCTCTCATCGTTGTCGTTGCAATAACGAAGAACACTCTTATAATTATTGGATATTGATAAATCATCTCATTTTTAAGTATGATCTCAAGCAGAACGGCTAATTGTAGCAGACGTTGAATAACGAACGAACAATTTCTGAATATGTATGTTTTTTTTAGTAGTTTACATGTACATAATAATGTGAGTCACAAAGAGAGCTTGGTAGCTATTTAATTGCTATCCAATGGAGCTTGGAATAATGGACCACACTAGCCATAAGGCATAAGAGCAACAAAATATTTTGTTGGTTGGGTCTTATTCAAAAATATTGTCTCTTTGGTTTGTTGCCCCAAGTTTCCCTTTCTCCCATTAACCATCTCTACTTCAATTTCATCCACTTGTTTGTGCTATTTTCAAATCGTTATGCATAGCTTTACCTTTCATAATTTAATTTGTCTAAAAACTATACAAATTTTCGTCTAAGCATGTTGTAAAATACAAGATAACAGGGGTGTTCGTATAATTCGATAATTCAACCAACTCATATTACGCTCCTCAAGCTATAAGGGTTGAGTTGCGTTCGATTTTTTTCCATTTGGGTTGGGTTGAATTTTTGGAAAACAGAAAATTTGATTTGGTTTGCAAGTACATTTTTTTGGTCCGATCAACTCAACCAACTTGAAAACAGGGTTACAACCCAGCCTCATCTTATTCTTAAAAAGATTAAGAATATTTAACGTTTGTAATCATGTTAGTGATGCGTTGTGACTTATAAAGGTTTGATATTTGAATTTTTGAGATTTTAGTTAATATAACATGTAACGTGGATAAATGTGAATTTTTTAAATAATTAAAATACAACCGAACACAAAAACATCCCAAAATAGAGGGTTGGGTTGGATTTCGAACTCCATTCGAGTTACTCATGTCACCAATCCAACTAATCTAAAATTTCTAGTTGGTTCGAAAGATTTTTCCTACTCAACTCAATTCAGCCTGTGTATACCTCTAAATAATAGAAAACGACTTTATTAATGATTTCATTGACCTTTCATTGCAATATAGGTCAGAAAAACTCGAAACCCAAAACCCTAAAAACATAAACGATATATAAATGCACGATGGTCCAACCCAATTCACCCTGTGTATGCCCCTAAATAATAGAAAACAACTTTATTAATGCTTTCATTGATCTTTCATTACAGAATAGGTCAGAAACACTCGAAACCCAAAACCCTAAAAATATAAACGATACATAAATGTACGATGACCTCTAATTATCATCATAGGCTTAAATTTTTCTCATTTTGAGAGGCCATATGCTTTTTCAAGAAGACTAAGTCAAAAGAAAAAATCTTGCCATATAACATCAAGATGGGCAGTAAACTTTTGTGAGAATGTTTTTGGTTCAAACATAAATGAGTGTTGGAGTCCTTCTGATCAGCTGAATGTCTCTTTTAATGCAACTTGAAGTTATTAATTGAATTGGGCAACTTGTAAAAGTTGTCCCAAATGTGTTCTTATTGCCCAACCATTCAAAACATAAGTAAATGGCCTCCTCCAATTTCCCCACACAATAGTTATTGCAAGTTTTCGTCTCGTTTTCATAAAACCAAGCTTATAAACACTATTTCCATCCATAATCGATTTTTTTCTAAAAATATGTTTAGAGTTCAAGCTAAGTTTTGAAAGCCCACCGCTAGCGGATATTGTTCGCTTCGACCCGTTACGTATTGTCATCAGTCTTACGGTTTTAAAACGTGTCTACTAGGGAGAGGTTTCAACACCCTTATAAATAATGTTTCGTTCTTCTCTCTAACCGAGGTGGGATCTCACAATCCACCCCTTTCGGGGCCCATCGTCTAGCAATCATTCCTCTCTCCAGTCGATGTAGGATCTCACAGTCCACCCCCTTTCGAGGCTCACTGTCCTTGCTGGCACCCCGCTCGGTGCCCAACTCTGATATCATTTGTAACAGCCCAAGCCCACCACTAGCAGATATTATCCGCTTCAGCCCGTTATGCATCACCACCATCCTCACAGTTTTAAAATGCGTCTGCTAGGGAGAAGTTCCACACCCTTGTAAAGAATGCTTTGTTTTTCTCTCCAACCAATGTGGGATCTCACAATCTACCCCTTCGAGATCCAGTGTATGGCACTTGTTCTCCTCTCCAATCGATGTGCGATCTCACAATCCACCCCCCTTCGGGACTCACCGTCCTTGTTGGCACACCATTCGGTGCCTAGCTCTCATATCATTTGTAACAGTCCAAGCCCACCACTAGCAAATATTGTCCACTTCGACCCTTTACGTATCACCATCAGTCTTATAGTTTTAAAATGCGTCTACTCGGGAGAGGTTTCCACACTCCTATAAAGAATGTTTCGTCCTCCTTTCCAACCGACATGGTTCCAACCGACATGGGATCTCACAATCTACCCCTTCGGGACCTAGTGTCTAGCACTCGTTTTCTTCTCCAACCAATGTGAGATCTCACACATATAGAGCCTAAAATCTCGTTTAGATGATGAACGGAAGTGAAAGGTAGCAAAGGAAAGAGAGGGAGAGAGAGGGAGAGAGAGGGTCCAACATGGTGGTTTTGTGTTGATAGTGACTACAAAGATGGTGATTGAAGGAATCATATAGAGAAAGGGTTGGCCCCATATGTCTCTACTTGCAATAGAAGGTCATGTGTGTGAGCTACACAAAATTTAGAGAAAAATAGAGAGTTTTGAGGAGAAGATTTAGATTAGGGTTTGTGGGGTTTGAAGAGTGGGCCATTTTAGGTGATAATGGAAGTAGCCTTCATCCTCTCTGGACATGCACCCACCTAAATTCAAGTATATCTTCTTTTATGTCATCACTCAACCTAATTTCATTGCTTCATCCTTCAAATTTTATGCCTACTAACTCAAATTTGCAACTAAAGGAATTGATTTGGAGAAATAACGACCGAGTTGCCTTCAATTAAGACGAGTTATTACTAAAAATGATCGGAGGACGTGTAGAGGTAAAAGTTTCGCCTTCTAATCGTTAATATTGATTAAAATTATAATGTCTAAGGTCGCAAATGAAAAGAGTTTTGATTAGGAGTGTACACCGATTGGGTTGGGTTGGATTTAAGTCATCCAAAATTTCGAGTTGGTTTGTTTTGTGACCCGAGCAACCTGAATAGAGTTTGCAACCCAACCCAGTACTCTATTCTTGTGTATTCTTGTGTTGGGATGTCGGGTTTTTTAAATTTTTTAAAAAACTTTACTGATCTAGAATACATGTTACACTAATAGATAAAATCTCATAAAACTCAAATATCAAACATTTACAAGTAACATTCGACAAGCGTCAAATATTCTTAATTTGGTAATAATCTTAAAATACGGTAGGATTGGGTTAGGTTATAACCCTATTTTAAAAAATCGAAAATTCGAATCGGTTGGCGGGTTGACCAACAAAAAAAAATGTCAACTTTTGAACGGGTTAGAATTTTAAATTTTCAAAAAATTTAACTCGAACCCTAACCAAGATCTAACCCAACCCATTCGAGATTGGTTAAGATTTAATATAAAAATATACCTATCATTAATTTTTAAAAATTAATTAAGCAATAATGATGCTTTAATTAAGAAACAAAAAGACCAAAAAGTACATTACCATTAAAGAACAATATAGAGACAAAAAGAGGTAATTTTCGAAACGCCCTTTTCTAATTTTAGAACGCTCCCCATTTGATCCCGTAATACACGTCATAACTCCGTAATTATCTCACGCGCTCGTACTCCCGTGAACATTATGTAGCCAATGTGAAGAGGACGTGATTTACACGCGCTATAAGTGAGTCTGATCACATTATCTAGGAGTTAGGGTTTATGTTGTAGTTGGTGTTCTTCAACCATAATATCCTTAAGACTAAGAAATTTGCAAAGCGATGATTTGAAGATAATATCTATAATAATGTCCATCACATCCATGAGAACAATTAGACATTGCTTGGTGTAACATGTAGGGTTGGCTCGGCCCGAGATGGATCAGTAATTCGTTTCTCATCTTTAATATTATCGGTATTATAGAAAATCAACTCTATTTCTAGTCCAACGAATATCGTTTAAGTTTGACAAATGTCGTTTTAGTTCAGTGAGCGTTGTTCCAGTTTGGAAAGCATCCTTCCAGTCTTTAGTGTTTGTTTTCTAGCGTTTTGAAGAGGCAAGTTCGATCTAGTAGTTGATATGTGGTATTTGTTGCTGATTTAAGAATAACCCATGAAATTTCGACCCATCTTAAAACACAAAATCGGGGTGTTTCAATTATTTTTTAAAACTAGAACTCAACTTTCTTGTTCGGGTAAAGTAGATGTATAATACTTCTATATACACGACCCACACGTGTGAGTATGGGCCCACTAAACTAGCTCATTTGGGCTATAGCCAGACACTCAGAGGGAACAACGACCGTCGTTGCACCATACTTAGCATGATGGTCATTTCAGTTTCACAATATACGCGTTCGTACATCATCATAAAGAGGAAGTATCTTTATGCACGTGAACATACAATTATGCATGAGGTCTCCATATTTTTCATCGAAATAAATCACGCTAAACAACCCTCATTCTTTTCTTACATATTACACTTGGAAATATGCATACATAAAATTTCATAAATCATTTCATTCAGAATTTAACTTTCAAATCCTCGCATGGTGTGATTTGCAGTTTTTCCTTATTTCAAAACATTTCAAAAGTATGTTATAACAAACCATGGTCTAACATAATATATCATAGTGCATCAAGGCATCTCATACATTATGTAACTTATCGTAACATAACATCACATTTCATTCATACCACCATATCATTTGGCATATCATAATGACACATTCACAACATCACATCATAAGACATAACACTCATATGATATGTGCAAGGCCACTAAACACATGTTATCATACATAAGACAATTCTTCCAACCATAGCGACAGTAGAAGAGTCACTTACCTGGTTGACCTAGACTGAAGTTACTAATTATTCTTTGTACAAGTCTGAATTTGCTCTCAATTTCCAATTCAACCTCGACCCATCATCTCAATGATATAGATTAAAACAAAATATCTACAAAGATCAACCACCTTCTAGTCCAATTATTGAGGGTAAAAAATATCTCAAATATATACTCTATTTTTTTTTTTTTCTCAAATCAATATATTGTTTCGTATTAAATTTTTTTGAAATAATCAGTACTAATAAATTTTAAAGAATTAGAGAAATATTTTAATTAAATTAGAAAAACAATTTTATCAATATTTCTGTTAATATTTAGGGACAAAAAAAAAAAAAAAAAAAACAGGTTCTTCCTATATTTTTGGCATTTCATAATTTGGAGGAACCCCGTTGGAGGTTGGGAGCTGCAGGTGTTTGAGACTCCGTTCTATCTCTGTTTTGGTATACTCCGGACATGCTCACGTGGCAGTCATGTCAGTCTGCCCCACCCCCACGGCCTATGGTTATGGCTTCATTCCACACCTCTCTGCCCCATTCCCCTTTCTCTCCCTCTCTCTCTCTGCCTTTCTCTCTCTCTCTACACCAATAATTCCGGCCAGTTGCAGTCACTCTCCGACCACCCCCCAACTTTTTCACCTTTATATACTTCCCACACCCCTTTTCTCTCTCTTACCTTCACTATAATCAATCTCTCAGACTCCTCCGAGTACAATCTTCAAGCCCATTTTCCCCCCCCCTTGTTCTTGTTCATGTTCATGTTTTTTGAGACCTTTATTTGATTCTTGGTGGTGGGATTTCCTTCAAATTTGGGGGTTTCTCTGTTTTTCTAAGGTGGGGTTTTGGAACAAAGAAAGATGAACAGAGCATTGCCGGAAATGTTGAACACGGCTGAGAATTGTGCTGACACTCTCACTGTTCTTGAGAGGCAGAGGGCTCGTTTCAAATGGCAACAAGATCAGCTTTTGTATCAGCAGCAGCAGCCATTCAATGGGATGATGGATTACGGCGCTGGATTTCCACCGTCGGATCACCTCACCGGGTTTCCGGGCTTCATGAGTGCAGCCGGCGACGGCGGCGGTGGTGGGTTGTCACTTGTGGAGATGGTAATGGGAGCAGTGAAGCCTGACCCTGGTTTGGAAGATGGGTGGTCTGATCCTTCTCTGTTGTTGAATCCCCCCACTGCTTATGAACTCAATTCTTCTCTTTCTAGAACCTCCAGCTGCCCGCCGGCGGTGAATCCAGCGGCGGCGCCTGGAAGAGAAAGCTTCAAGAAAAGGAAAGCTGAGAAAGTTCAGAAACCCATTAACAACAAAGAGAAGAAGATCAAAGCAAGTTCAGAAGAAGAAGAAGAAGAAGAAGAAGAAGAATTATCAAAAACTACAGATCAAAACAGCACCAAGAACAACAATTCAACCTCTACTACAACCACAACAAACAACAACAGAGAAACTTCAGCTGATACCTCCAAAGCCTCAGAGGTTAAAAAGCCTGATTACATTCATGTCAGAGCTCGCCGTGGCCAAGCCACTGATAGCCATAGCTTAGCAGAAAGAGTAAGCCAAGAAAACACTCTATTTCCTCTTCTGGGTTGCTTATTCTTTCTTTGATTTCTTTCATTTTGATCCATTTGGGGGGAGTTTCTTTTAACCAATCATGTTTTTTTTGTGTTCATGTAGGCTAGAAGGGAAAAAATCAGTGAAAGAATGAAGTACCTGCAAGATTTAGTACCAGGATGCAACAAAATCACTGGAAAAGCTGGAATGCTCGACGAGATCATAAACTATGTTCAATCTCTTCAAAGACAAGTTGAGGTAAAAATCAAGTTTTCTCAATCTCTACACACGAAAATCCTACGTTCAATTGAAAAAAATCGTTCTGAAATCGAAAATTTTCTTTGTGGCATTTTCACAAACAGTTCTTGTCCATGAAGTTAGCTGCAGTTAATCCAAGGCTGGACTTCAATGTGGATGATCTCTTCCTCAAAGAGGTAACAAAATTAAATGATTTCCGAACTCCAAACTCATTTAATCAGATTAAAATCGACGGCGGAATCTAAAATTTTCCCGGGAAACAAACAAACAAACAGGTATTTCCCCCTCCTTGCACCACCGCAACCTTCGCGGCGATTGGTGGAATTTCATCAGAGATCACAGATCCTTCATCCTACTTACAATTTAATCCAAACAATCAACAAATCGTTCCGTGTTGTGGATTAGAACTGGGAATCAATACCTCCGATGTCGCTCTTCGAAGAACAATCAGCGCCCCTGTTTCTTTCCCGGAAAATTTCCTCGATTCATCCTGCCTCACCGTAAGTCCTTCCTTTGATTTCAATTTTCCGCCGTTGTCGATTCGTTTCCGATCGTTTGGAGTTTGTAATTCATCAAATGAATCAATCGACGCAGCAATTTCAAGGCTCCTCAGGGTGGGACGTGGATTTGCAGAACCTATACAATGTGGGTTTCGATCAAGGAAGATCATCAAACGCCTTTTCATCTCAACCTTACACAGGTAAAGATAAGATTGAAACTGTGCAGTCAATTCTTCTTCCGCTTGTTCTTGCAATTATGACTGGAGAAAGAAAATTCAGAGAAATTAAGAAAGTGGATATTTAAAAATTGATAGATTGAGACATTTCCCATGGTCCCTCCATCAAATTTTCATCTCTTTTTCTAAAATTTTTATGAGCCCATTGGATATTCCCAATGCTTTGAGAAAAAGAAAATTAGATTCCCACCAATTTTGCACTATTCTTTCTAATGGGTTTGTCCACCACTTTCAATTTCAACGTTCTTAGATCAATCGTTCCTCAATATCGAACATATGTTTATTAGAATAAATAATATCGATAAACTCCCTGATGTGCTTATAATAACAAATGAGATTGATTAGCTAGTGAACAACCATGTTTACACAGCTAATTAAAGTTGGGTCCATGAAAATTATTTGTTAGTCGATTTGTTGGATATGATGATTGTCATGGGTATGCTCGATAAAATGTTTTTTTGATGCACGATCAATTACATATTTAAAATTATAATGTTTTTTTTTTTTTTTTTTTTTTTTTTTTTTTTTTTTTTTTTTTTTTTTTTT